>NC_080729.1:20161433-20248933 GCF_019097595.1 Hemibagrus wyckioides | reverse complement strand
CTCCTCCCACTGAGCGTCTCCACTTTTCGATATTCAGCCTCTTTTAGATTCTTTAAAAGCCTCACAGTTACAGCGGCGCGCTAATGGCAAGAAAAAGTGTTTCCTCTGAGCGCCAGCTTCTGAACTCACCAGTGGATCACCTTACACCTCCGTCTGTCTGTCTGTCTGTCTCTCTGTCTGTCTCTCCATCCCCTGTCTGTCTGTCCATCTGTCTGTTCATCCCTCTGTCTGTCGTGCTGTCTCTCCATCCCTGTGTCTGTTTGTCTGTCTGTCTGTTCGTCTCTCCATCCTCTGTCTCTCCATCCTCTGTCTGCCCATCCCCTGTCTGTCTGTCTGTCCGTTACGTCTCACGTCCAGATCGAACACCAACACACCGCAGTCTGTGAAAGAGGTTTCACTTTTCTTTCTTTCTTTCTTTCTTTCTTTCTTTCTTTCTTTCTTTCTTTCTTTCTTTCTTTCTTTCTTTCTTTCTTTCTTTCTTTCTTTCTTTCTTTCACCTGTTTACTTCTTCCTCTTTTTTCTGCTCCGTTCTTCCTTCTTTCTTTGTTTTCAGTAAGTCTCTTTATTTGAGCACAGTAATATCATGAGTATAATTTGTTCCTGGTTCTTTCAGGCTGGAAATAAATTTTTGAGCAGTTTAATTCTTTATTTCTGGCTCTGCGTCTTGTCTGTTAGCGTGTGAGCGGAAACGCGTCTGAGCTCCGTATTAGCAGCTTTTTTGATTTCTTCTTTGCAGCAGCGCTCTTTTTGATCTCTTTGCTCCTTTCATGTGAAACTCGAGCTAATTTTCCCGTCACGCTCTCGGTGAGTCACGCGGCTGTGAGAGGAGAGCTTTACGCTCAGGAGTCATTTCCAGCTGCTGTTTAAAAAAACCTCACGTTTTTCTCAGACGTTTCTGCGTTAGTTATTTAGTTAAAACCCATCAGAGAGAGCGAAGTGTCACTAATCACACCGCCGCACCGAACCGGAGCAGACACGGGACACGTGTTAACACGTGTACTTTATACGTGCCGCTGTCAGTGATGTGAGACGTGCAGGCTGCCGTTCAGTCCAGATGTTTACCAGAGCAGTGGAAGAGAATCATCACCACATCTGCTGAGTGACGGTGCACACGTCTGTCACACACGCTATAAATAAATAAACACCTGCTTCACTTATACCCCAGTGGCAGAACTGCTGCTGACATCACCCAGCGCTGGGGGTGATGCCCCAACCACCGCCCCAACAACCACCTCAACCACTGCCCCAACCACCTCAACAACCGCCCCAACCACCGCCCCAACCACCGCCCCAACCACCGCCCCAACCACCGCCTCAACAACCGCCCCAACCACCGCCCCAACAACCACACCAACAACCACCTCAACAACCACCTCAACAACCACACCAACAACATCCCCAACAACCACCCCAACAACAACCCCAACAGCATCCCTAACATCCCCAGCAACCATCCTAACAGCTGATTACTTCTAACTACCTCAACATCTCATAACAACCACCCCAACAACATCCCCAACAACTAGTCACGTCTAACTACCCCAACAACCCATAACAACCAATGTAGTGAGTAGAGTCAGTGGAGTCATTAGGGTCACTAGTTAGGCTCCCTACGTAGGCAGCATCCTTCATCAGTGTGTTTTTAAATGTTTTAATTCTGGACATGTAATTATGAATGTTTTGGTCAGTGTGGTGTCCAGATGAGAAAGTGTTGAGTTTTTTCCAGAAGGTGAAGGATCGTGTTTTCTAAACAAAGCCTCAGTTTGACTCTTTAACTGTTTCACTGATTAAATATTTATCTCTGAAGGATTTTACTGTGACTCGAGCGACTCGACTTCATCTCGGTGTGACTTCTGTCGAGTAAACGAGAACTCTCACTCCTCTACCGGAGATCTATCTGTCTGTCTTTCTGTCTGTTTCTGTCTTTTCTTTTCTTTTTTCTTTTCTTTTCTTTTCTTTTCTTTTCTTTTCTTTTCTTTTCTTTTCTTTCTTTCTTTCTTTCTTTCTTTCTTTCTTTCTTTCTTTCTATTTTCTCTCTCTCTCTCTCTCACTCTCTCTCTCTCTCTCTCTGACTCTTTTGAAGTTTGTTTTTCTTTGCGGTTCTTCTCCTCCCTCTGTGCTGTGACACGTCGCTCTCTCGGTGTTGATGACTTCTCACGTACGTCTGTTTTCCCTCTGGTGAGGAAGGAGTGCAGACGTGTTTCTGTAACCACCTTATACAGCCTCCTGCACTCGTCAACTAAAAAAAAACACACACAAAAACAACAAAAGACAGTAAACACTTTAGTGAGAGATGTTTATTCCTCGTCTCACGCCACACCCACATCATTTAATCTGAGATTATTTTCCACCAAACCCTTCATGACTTTCTTACACTCCGTCCCCGAAATAAAGATTCAGTCAACTTCGTTAACAAAGCACAAGATTTTTATTATTATTATTTAAATTAAAGACTAAATAATGCCAGCTTGTGGCTCCATGAGATGAAGATGAAGATTCAGTTCGGTTCTTAACTAGTTCTGTTATGACCATGCAATGAACTGCATCATAAATACTGATAAAATAAATAAATATCATAAAATAAAAAGAAATAAAATCAATCAATAAATAAATAAACCCTTTATTTTAGTAAACCCTGTTAATTTTTTGAGAAAATAAATAAATAAATAAATAAATAAATAACATAAAATAATGAAAAAGATAAAAAAAAATAAACTAAACAAGAAAAATAAAACTTAATTTATTTATTTAGCTTTGATTACTTATTAATGAATGTAAAAAAAATATTTACTAAAAGTCCAGAATATCACATTTTTTTTAGGAAAATAGTCCATCGATTTTATGGAAAAAAAAGGCCAACATTAATGAATTAATTATGTTTTTTATTTTACTCCAATAATTAGCATGGTTTACTAAAATCAGAGGTTGTTTCGAGCAAATCGTGCTTGGTGATGTAATCAGTCATGAATAAATGACCAGCAAAAGTCAAGACAAAAGTATTGGCACCCTGGTTAAAAAAACATGGGATTTAAAGGTTTATGGGATAAAAAATAAAACTCTCTCTCCTTTTATCTACATGAGCTTCCTGGAGTCGGGACCAAAAACCTGTAGAAAGAGCTGAAGAGTCTAAAAGAGAGAACCCTAGGAGTCTAGAACCCTGGAGAATGTGAAGATATACTTTATATACTTTAGAGTTGGGAGTAAATGTGTGCCAATAATTGTGAATGATATTTTTTTTTGTTAAGCTAATAAAAATAATTGTATAAATCTGTTAAGACAATAATTCCAGAGTTGACAGATTTGGATTTGCGGATCGTGTAATCATGCTTGTGATTAAATTTATATTAGATTATGTTTAATCTGTTCAAAAAAAACCCACAGCTGTGGTGTGATGTTAGTGGGCGTGTCCTTGCGTTCTGATACAGCGTGTTCTCCTTTTGTGAAGGTCGAGCGTAACGTGACCCGCGGCTGTTTTTTTGCCGCCGCTCTTCCGTGACGTGTTCGAACAGCATTGTTTTTGTTATGTTACGGAACACAAGAGCTCTTTTGTCTGCGGAGCTGTAAACTCTTCAGCTGTGTCCTCGGCAGAAGATCTCCGGCGTTCCGTTCGGCTCCGTGTAACCGTGACATGAGTAACGAGCTCGTCAGAAACCTCCTCGGGTCCGCGGAAGAGCCCGGGATCTCTTACAGCGCTGCACACTGGCGCTATTGTGTAGACGCTAGATGAGCCATGGGTTTCGTTCGCCACCCGCTACTCCTCTGCGTTCGCTTCTCGCGTGAATTATGTACAGAGATACGGATCAGAACATCGCCCGAGGACGGACTGACAGCGTTTGAAGTTCGCGCGTGATGAACGCTAACGTGATTATGAATCATGGTGTTAGTGATAGACGTGTCAGCTGCCGCAAAGACCTTATCGCTCGCTAGCATCATCAATAAACGTCTGGTTGTGGATGTAAACGCGACTGGATTGGTTTCGCTCTATAAAAGAAGACGTTCTGTTTCAACTTTTCCAGAAAAGCTGTTTAATGAGCCAAAAGGTCTAAAAGATAGGATCTAGAACCAGAGAACCATGGAGGATTTTGAGATAAAGAAGTGTGGGTGCCAATACTTTCAACACTGAACTCATTAACTACAATGGTACATTTAATCACACTCCCTTTGTTAATGTGGGTGTAGTTTGTTTGTTTGTTTGTTTGTTTGTGGGCGTGTAACCTAAACACCATGATGCGGATTGCGGATCGTAGAAATCTCTTCGGGAATCACATCGTGGTCATTTCGTCATCTGGCCCCACCCCTAACTCAGGCTTTTTTTTATTTTTTTTTTTATTTTTATAAATGTATATATTTTATGTGAACCTGGACCTACAAAAAACTTTTTGAATTTTCTAGAATTAATGTTTTCTTTATTTTTTATCTAAACAGAAGGGTGTGATTAATAAAGACGTGTTAAGGAAGTCCGATTTTTGGCAGATTTTTGTTGTTGGTGTTTCAGCAGGAGGAATGAAGCAGATGGTCTGAGGTGGACCGAGCACCTGTGTATCACCTCGTCTGAACGTTACACTTAAACACACACTGATACACACTGACACACACACTGACACACACACTGACACACACACTGACACACACCGACACACACACTGACACACACTGATATACACTGACACACACCGACACACACACTGACACACACTGACACACACTGACACACACACTGACACACACACTGACACACACCGACACACACACTGACACACACTGATATACACTGACACACACCGACACACACACTGACACACACTGACACACACTGACACACACACTGACACACACACTGACACACACTGATACACACTGACACACACACTGACACACACTGACACACACACTGATACACACTGACACACACTGACACACACACTGACACACACTGACACACACACTGATACACACTGACACACACTGACACACACACTGACACACACTGACACACACACTGACACACACTGATACACACTGACACACACACTGACACACACTGACACACACACTGATACACACACTGACACACACTGATACACACTGACACACACACTGACACACACCGACACACACACTGACACACACACTGACACACACTGATACACACTGACACACACTGACACACACCGACACACACACTGACACACACTGATATACACTGACACACACCGACACACACACTGACACACACTGATACACACTGACACACACACTGACACACACACTGACACACACACTGACACACACACTGACACACACCGACACACACACTGACACACACTGATATACACTGACACACACCGACACACACACTGACACACACTGACACACACTGACACACACACTGACACACACACTGACACACACTGATACACACTGACACACACACTGACACACACTGACACACACACTGATACACACTGACACACACTGACACACACACTGACACACACTGACACACACACTGATACACACTGACACACACTGACACACACACTGACACACACTGACACACACACTGACACACACTGATACACACTGACACACACACTGACACACACTGACACACACACTGATACACACACTGACACACACTGATACACACTGACACACACACTGACACACACCGACACACACACTGACACACACACTGACACACACACTGACACACACTGACACACACTGATACACACTGACACACACACTGACACACACTGACACACACACTGATACACACACTGACACACACTGACACACACACTGACACACACCGACACACACACTGACACACACTGATATACACTGACACACACACTGACACACACTGACACACACACTGATACACACACTGACACACTGACACACACACTGACACACACCGACACACACACTGACACACACTGACACACACACTGATACACACACTGACACACACTGATACACACTGACACACACACTGACACACACACTGACACACACTGATACACACACTGACACACACACTGACACACACTGACACACACACTGACACACACCGACACACACACTGATACACACTGACACACACACTGACACACACACTGACACACACACTGACACACACTGATACACACTGACACACACACTGACACACACACTGACACACACACTGACACACACCGACACACACACTGATACACACTGACACACACACTGACACACACTGATACACACTGACACACACACTGACACACACCGACACACACACTGACACACACTGATACACACTGACACACACACTGACACACACCGACACACACACTGACACACACTGATACACACTGACACACACACTGACACACACTGACACACACACTGATACACACACTGACACACACACTGACACACACCGACACACACACTGACACACACTGATATACACTGACACACACTGACACACACACTGATACACACACTGACACACTGACACACACACTGACACACACCGACACACACACTGACACACACTGACACACACACTGATACACACACTGACACACACTGATACACACTGACACACACACTGACACACACCGACACACACACTGACACACACACTGACACACACACTGACACACACTGACACACACTGATACACACTGACACACACACTGACACACACTGACACACACACTGATACACACACTGACACACACTGACACACACACTGACACACACCGACACACACACTGACACACACTGATATACACTGACACACACACTGACACACACTGATACACACACTGACACACTGACACACACACTGACACACACCGACACACACACTGACACACACTGACACACACACTGATACACACACTGATACACACTGACACACACACTGACACACACACTGACACACACTGATACACACACTGACACACACACTGACACACACTGACACACACACTGACACACACCGACACACACACTGATACACACTGACACACACACTGACACACACACTGACACACACACTGACACACACTGATACACACTGACACACACACTGACACACACACTGACACACACCGACACACACACTGATACACACTGACACACACACTGACACACACTGATACACACTGACACACACTGACACACACACTGACACACACCGACACACACACTGACACACACTGATACACACTGACACACACACTGACACACACCGACACACACACTGACACACACTGATATACACTGACACACACCGACACACACACTGACACACACTGACACACACTGACACACACACTGACACACACACTGACACACACACTGACACACACCGACACACACACTGACACACACTGACACACACTGACACACACCGACACACACACTGACACACACTGACACACACACTGACACACACACTGACACACACTGATACACACTGACACACACACTGACACACACTGACACACACACTGATACACACTGACACACACTGACACACACACTGACACACACTGACACACACACTGATACACACTGACACACACTGACACACACACTGACACACACTGACACACACACTGACACACACTGATACACACTGACACACACACTGACACACACTGACACACACACTGATACACACACTGACACACACTGATACACACTGACACACACACTGACACACACCGACACACACACTGACACACACACTGACACACACTGATACACACTGACACACACTGACACACACCGACACACACACTGACACACACTGATATACACTGACACACACCGACACACACACTGACACACACTGATACACACTGACACACACACTGACACACACACTGACACACACACTGACACACACCGACACACACACTGACACACACTGATATACACTGACACACACCGACACACACACTGACACACACTGACACACACTGACACACACACTGACACACACACTGACACACACTGATACACACTGACACACACTGACACACACTGACACACACACTGATACACACTGACACACACTGACACACACACTGACACACACTGACACACACACTGATACACACTGACACACACTGACACACACACTGACACACACTGACACACACACTGACACACACTGATACACACTGACACACACACTGACACACACTGACACACACACTGATACACACACTGACACACACTGATACACACTGACACACACACTGACACACACCGACACACACACTGACACACACACTGACACACACACTGACACACACTGACACACACTGATACACACTGACACACGCACTGACACACACTGACACACACACTGATACACACACTGACACACACTGACACACACACTGACACACACCGACACACACACTGACACACACTGATATACACTGACACACACACTGACACACACTGACACACACACTGATACACACACTGACACACTGACACACACACTGACACACACCGACACACACACTGACACACACTGACACACACACTGATACACACACTGACACACACTGATACACACTGACACACACACTGACACACACACTGACACACACTGACACACACACTGACACACACACTGACACACACTGACACACACACTGACACACACCGACACACACACTGATACACACTGACACACACACTGACACACACACTGACACACACACTGACACACACTGATACACACTGACACACACACTGACACACACACTGACACACACACTGACACACACACTGACACACACCGACACACACACTGATACACACTGACACACACACTGACACACACTGATACACACTGACACACACACTGACACACACCGACACACACACTGACACACACTGATACACACTGACACACACACTGACACACACCGACACACACACTGACACACACTGATACACACTGACACACACACTGACACACACTGACACACACACTGATACACACACTGACACACACACTGACACACACCGACACACACACTGACACACACTGATATACACTGACACACACTGACACACACACTGATACACACACTGACACACTGACACACACACTGACACACACCGACACACACACTGACACACACTGACACACACACTGATACACACACTGACACACACTGATACACACTGACACACACACTGACACACACCGACACACACACTGACACACACACTGACACACACACTGACACACACTGACACACACTGATACACACTGACACACACACTGACACACACTGACACACACACTGATACACACACTGACACACACTGACACACACACTGACACACACCGACACACACACTGACACACACTGATATACACTGACACACACACTGACACACACTGATACACACACTGACACACTGACACACACACTGACACACACCGACACACACACTGACACACACTGACACACACACTGATACACACACTGATACACACTGACACACACACTGACACACACACTGACACACACTGATACACACACTGACACACACACTGACACACACTGACACACACACTGACACACACCGACACACACACTGATACACACTGACACACACACTGACACACACACTGACACACACACTGACACACACTGATACACACTGACACACACACTGACACACACACTGACACACACCGACACACACACTGATACACACTGACACACACACTGACACACACTGATACACACTGACACACACTGACACACACACTGACACACACCGACACACACACTGACACACACTGATACACACTGACACACACACTGACACACACCGACACACACACTGACACACACTGATATACACTGACACACACCGACACACACACTGACACACACTGACACACACTGACACACACACTGACACACACACTGACACACACCGACACACACACTGACACACACTGATATACACTGACACACACCGACACACACACTGACACACACTGACACACACTGACACACACACTGACACACACACTGACACACACTGATACACACTGACACACACACTGACACACACTGACACACACACTGATACACACTGACACACACTGACACACACACTGACACACACTGACACACACACTGACACACACTGACACACACTGACACACACACTGACACACACTGACACACACACTGACACACACTGATACACACTGACACACACACTGACACACACACTGATACACACACTGACACACACTGATACACACTGACACACACACTGACACACACCGACACACACACTGACACACACACTGACACACACTGATACACACTGACACACACTGACACACACCGACACACACACTGACACACACTGATATACACTGACACACACCGACACACACACTGACACACACTGATACACACTGACACACACACTGACACACACACTGACACACACACTGACACACACCGACACACACACTGACACACACTGATATACACTGACACACACCGACACACACACTGACACACACTGACACACACTGACACACACACTGACACACACACTGACACACACTGATACACACTGACACACACACTGACACACACTGACACACACACTGATACACACTGACACACACTGACACACACACTGACACACACTGACACACACACTGATACACACTGACACACACTGACACACACACTGACACACACTGACACACACACTGACACACACTGATACACACTGACACACACACTGACACACACTGACACACACACTGATACACACACTGACACACACTGATACACACTGACACACACACTGACACACACCGACACACACACTGACACACACACTGACACACACACTGACACACACTGACACACACTGATACACACTGACACACACACTGACACACACTGACACACACACTGATACACACACTGACACACACTGACACACACACTGACACACACCGACACACACACTGACACACACTGATATACACTGACACACACACTGACACACACTGACACACACACTGATACACACACTGACACACTGACACACACACTGACACACACCGACACACACACTGACACACACTGACACACACACTGATACACACACTGACACACACTGATACACACTGACACACACACTGACACACACACTGACACACACTGATACACACACTGACACACACACTGACACACACTGACACACACACTGACACACACCGACACACACACTGATACACACTGACACACACACTGACACACACACTGACACACACACTGACACACACTGATACACACTGACACACACACTGACACACACACTGACACACACACTGACACACACCGACACACACACTGATACACACTGACACACACACTGACACACACTGATACACACTGACACACACACTGACACACACCGACACACACACTGACACACACTGATACACACTGACACACACACTGACACACACCGACACACACACTGACACACACTGATACACACTGACACACACACTGACACACACTGACACACACACTGATACACACACTGACACACACACTGACACACACCGACACACACACTGACACACACTGATATACACTGACACACACTGACACACACACTGATACACACACTGACACACTGACACACACACTGACACACACCGACACACACACTGACACACACTGACACACACACTGATACACACACTGACACACACTGATACACACTGACACACACACTGACACACACCGACACACACACTGACACACACACTGACACACACACTGACACACACTGACACACACTGATACACACTGACACACACACTGACACACACTGACACACACACTGATACACACACTGACACACACTGACACACACACTGACACACACCGACACACACACTGACACACACTGATATACACTGACACACACACTGACACACACTGATACACACACTGACACACTGACACACACACTGACACACACCGACACACACACTGACACACACTGACACACACACTGATACACACACTGATACACACTGACACACACACTGACACACACACTGACACACACTGATACACACACTGACACACACACTGACACACACTGACACACACACTGACACACACCGACACACACACTGATACACACTGACACACACACTGACACACACACTGACACACACACTGACACACACTGATACACACTGACACACACACTGACACACACACTGACACACACACTGACACACACCGACACACACACTGATACACACTGACACACACACTGACACACACTGATACACACTGACACACACTGACACACACACTGACACACACCGACACACACACTGACACACACTGATACACACTGACACACACACTGACACACACCGACACACACACTGACACACACTGATACACACTGACACACACTGATACACACTGATACACACTGACACACACACTGACACACACACTGACACACACACTGACACACACTGATACACACTGACACACACACTGACACACACACTGATACACACACACACTGACACACACACTGACACACACACACTGACACACACTGACACACACTGATACACACACTGACACACACACTGACACACACTGACACACACACTGACACACACACTGACACACACTGACACACACTGACACACACTGATACACACTGACACACACTGACACACACTGACACACACTGACACACACTGACACACACTGACACACACACACTGACACACACTGACACACACACTGACACACACTGACACACACACTGATACACACTGACACACACTGACACACACACTGACACACACTGACACACACACTGACACACACTGATACACACTGACACACACACTGACACACACTGACACACACACTGATACACACACTGACACACACTGATACACACTGACACACACACTGACACACACCGACACACACACTGACACACACTGATACACACTGACACACACTGACACACACACTGATACACACACTGACACACACACTGACACACACACACACACACTGACAAACACACTGACACACACTGATACACACTGATACACACACACACTGACACACACACACACTGACACACACACACACACTGATACACACACATACTGACAAACACACTGACACACATACTGACACACACTGATACACACACTGATACACACTGACACACACACACTGACACACACTGACACACACACTGACACACACACTGATACACACTGATACACACTGACACACACACACTGACACACACTGATACACACTGATACACACTGACACACACTGACACACACACTGACACACACACTGATACACACTGACACACACACTGATACACACACTGATACACACTGATACACACACACTGATACACACTGACACACACTGACACACACACTGACACACTGATACACACACACTGATACACACTGACACACACACTGACACACACACTGACACACACACTGATACACACACACTGATACACACACACTGATACACACTGACACACTGATACACACTGACACACACACACTGATACACACTGACACACTGATACACACTGACACACACACACTGATACACACTGACACACACACACTGATACACACTGACACACACACACTGACACACACACACTGACACACACTGATACACACTGATACACACACACTGATACACACTGACACACTGATACACACTGACACACACTGACACACACACACTGATACACACTGACACACACTGACACACACTGATACACACTGACACACTGATACACACTGACACACACACACTGATACACACTGACACACACACACTGACACACACACTGATACACACTGACACACTGATACACACTGACACACACTGACACACACTGACACACACACACTGACACACACACACTGATACACACTGACACACACTGACACACACACACTGACACACACACACTGATACACACTGACACACTGATACACACTGACACACTGATACACACTGATACACACTGACACACACACACTGACACACACTGATACACACTGACACACACTGACACACACACACTGATACACACTGACACACACACACTGATACACACTGACACACACACACTGACACACACACACTGACACACACACACTGACACACACTGATACACACTGATACACACACACTGATACACACTGACACACTGATACACACTGACACACACTGACACACACACACTGATACACACTGACACACACTGACACACACTGATACACACTGACACACTGATACACACTGACACACACACACTGATACACACTGACACACACACACTGACACACACACTGATACACACTGACACACTGATACACACTGACACACTGATACACACTGACACACACTGACACACACTGACACACACACACTGACACACACACACTGATACACACTGACACACACTGACACACACACACTGACACACACACACTGATACACACTGACACACTGATACACACTGACACACTGATACACACTGATACACACTGACACACACACACTGACACACACTGATACACACTGACACACACTGACACACACACACACTGATACACACTGACACACACACACTGATACACACTGACACACTGATACACACTGACACACACACACTGATACACACTGACACACACACACTGACACACACACACTGACACACACACACTGATACACACTGATACACACACACTGACACACACTGACACACACACACTGATACACACTGACACACACTGACACACACTGATACACTGATACACACTGACACACACACACTGACACACACACACTGACACACACACACTGATACACACTGACACACACTGACACACACTGATACACTGATACACACTGACACACACACACTGACACACACACACTGACACACACACACTGACACACACACTGACACGGTCATACTGCAAACCCCAGCAGCATTAGACTCAATTTTCAAAAATCTCCATATTCTAATGCGCTATATTCATCAGTTTCTTTCTTCATTTCATTTATCCTTTCCTCCTACACTCCACTCAGCCATATGGCAACAAATATATCCTCTAGATCAAATAAATAAACCTGAATATGTAAACGCCGAGTACCGATACTTGAGGAACGCCTGCCAGTGTACAGATTGTTCAACCTAAACTTACTTTCCTGTTATCCTATTTAAAACAACACTGGACTATAAGCTAAAACGTTCTCATTAGCAGCGTATCAAAATTCAAGGAAGTCCGACATCAACTCCTGCTAATTAGCTGACAAGCCTAAGCTAGCATGCTCGGAATGTAACCGAAGAACAAAGAAGTTACTCAGTAACAGAGTAAACCGCTTTGTTACGTCAAGCAACGAGATATGGTAACATCACTAACGTTAAACAATTACAAACAAATTTGCATACCAAATTTGAGAAAAAAACGATTGGTTAGCGCACATAGACACGGTTAATTAACACGGAATTAAACACACTGGATTCTGTGAAGCTAGGCTAATTTATATTTATTCCACAGCTCTTCCTCACTGACAGTGTTAGCTTATTTACGTAGCCGAAACTTGAAATATAATAAACCGAATAATTTTTGTAGACATTTCCACTGTCTATTTATTTATTTATTTATTTATTCATTTATTTATTTATTATTTCCTAAAGTTTCATTAATAGTTTTATTTAATTGTTTAGTAATTTAATTTTAGGTTAAATTGTAATTGTATGCATTTGTAGTTAATAATATTTACGAATAATATTTTATTTTCATTTAATTTAATTATTTTGTTTTACGAAATTTTTAAATGATGAATTTAATGTGTTAATTGAAAAGTTTACTTATTTTTTTAAAGGGAAGTCAAAAGAACTATGAACGATGCATTAAAAAAATCAGGTACTTCTTTGTGTGTGTATGTGTGTGTATGTGTGTGTGTGTGTGTGTGTGTGTGCCATCTGTGTGTGGTCGCTTTAATATCCTAAAGTGTGTTAAGGTCAGGGGTTAAGTCCCCCTGCTGTCCTGCTCCCTGGTGTCCTGTTGATTTTAGCTTTTTGACGCTAATTTGACGAGTGTTTGTTTTTCTCGTTAACCCGCGACTTCCTCTGAATAAACATCGTGTGTTGTTTTGGTTTGTTTGGTTTAGGTTTTAGCCTATGATTGCGTAAGAGCGAGGAAGGAAAGAGCGGCATTGAGGAGGAGGAGGAGGAGGAGGAGGAAGAAAAAGAAGTACCAACCTGGAACATGGTGCCTCATATTTGCCCCTCAGTGCCCTTGACGCCTCGCTGGCTTTCTGTCCTGCTTCTGCTCGGCTGCGCGGCCTTTCCCTCCCACGCCGACAGTGAGTACACCGCCTCTGAAAATGTCTGATGTCTAAACTCTTCACTTTATGAACCGAAAGATTAAAAAAACTGTTACGAAAACCCAGAATGTGTTCTTAATCCATTTACAGCCCCAATATGGTGGAAATCGGGTTAGCGGCTGATGCTAAATGTAACTAAATTGTGATCGTAGCAAAATAGCCGTTTTTCCCGAGGCATTTACCGACATAACGGAGGTTAATGTTGACATTCCGGACTGTTTTGATGTGTTTCCGTGGTTACTGTATGTTCACATTATAAAAAATAAAAACCTAAATGCTTAGAAACTAGCTAGCTTCTAGCCTCAGACTTCTAATACTAATACTTACTGCTACTTCATGCCACCTTTAAAGAACAAGTCAAATAAAGGAATCAGAATTTTGTTTATATATAATTTAATATATATTTTATATATTATTATGTTTATATAAGAATAATGGTGCAAAAGTTTTGGCCCCCCTTTCTGCCTCCTGATTATTCTTGAGCACTTTTCTGGTTTCTTATATTTTAATGAATTATTGATTAATATTTTTAAAATTTGTTTAATATTCATACATTTGTATCTGGATATGTTTATTGATCTGTTTATATTTAGATTTAAAACCGAAATGTGCTTTAAAAGAAGAAAGTGCAATTTTTGTTTAATGGTCAAAGAAAATCGCAAAAACTAAAACAAAATACGAATCCTGTTACTCTATTACTCTGACTCAGGAAACACGCTTGCTTGATTTGTTTGGTTTAAATAGACACCGTATTAAATATTTGAAAAGAACCCAAAAAGACTACGAATTAAGACCCAGGATGTTTCCAGTAAAATAAAAAGAAACGCCTCAGAGTTCACGTATAAATACTCCTTACAAAGATGCTCTAATTATAGAGCTGAAAATAGACTCGCTGCTTGAAGTTTAACCACAAAATGCTAATAATAGGGTGTTGATAAACGTCTGCCTGGTGCTTGGCCCCCTGTGATTGCTAGTCTGGCTGCAGCTTCGTTTTCCTCGTTAGCGTCTTTAAGCTTTAAAGAGTCTGAACACACATGTTGATGGTTTCGGAGCCCAGTCGTGGTTTTGGCTCAGTCGAGTCGTTTAATTGGTCGTGTGACCGGCGTTCGGCTTCCTGTAACCAGATTTCTACTTCCTGTAACTGTTTTTCGGCTTCCTGTGACCACGTTAGATCTGGAGCTCAGACTTGTGACATCACTACAGGCAAATTAAACGGAGAAGGAAATGTTTTCTCGTCAAATGTTCGAGCTTTTACGTAAAACTAATAATATTAAAATTTACAATAAAGTCATAAAGAATACAAAAGAAATTTATAAATATTAACGTAAATATTGTTCATATACTGTGTAGAATTTAAAATGTACAACCTTCATCTAAAGTGTAGAATAAAAAAATATAATATAACTATAATACAGAGAAATAAACTTTTATATAAAAATAGAATTATAATCTGTACAAAATGACTGAAATGTTCTTAATATAGATAATGAAAAGCTTTATTTCTGTAGCAGTTTTTATGTTGAAAATTTGAGAAGAAATTTCATGCAAGGCTGCATTGCAAAAAATATTATTTTTAAAATTAAATCCTGTTAATTAAAGAAAAATAAAAGTCTCAAAAACAAATTGTAAAAAAAAAAACGTTTGGCACAAAGAGTATTTTATTTAAAAGACATTTTAGAAATGAGTGCTCTTTTTGATAAAACTAATGAGAAATATGACGCACCTCCATTTTGTTCTCAACTTACAAACAAAAGCGTCAAGTCAAGAAAATGTGGCTCTACTGGTTTTGTTCTGCCTTTTGTTCTCAGCAAAGCTGCATCTTGTATTGTTTATTTTTATATATATATATATATATTTGTTAATATTTCTGTCTTTTCTACATGGCTGCACTGTGAGAAACTCTGATCTGTTTTTAAAATCATTTTTTAACCACTGTATTGAAGCCCATCGCTCTGTAGGTGAACGTTTCTGGACGTGGTCCGAGGTGGACGAAGGTTCCGTCCCCTTCACCTTTAGCTCATCAGATTATTAATAATTATTCACGTCCGTGTTGTTCCGCCTTCTCCCCAACGCGCGCTTTATTCCCACGTCCAGCGCCGGACGTTCTGAGGGCCTCGGCATGAGCGCATGCAGCGTTTCTGATGATTCAGCTCTGTCGTAAACGCGTCCCGCACGCCGAGCTAAGCGAGTTAAATGCTAAGAATAGCGCAGGATGGAAAAGGAGAGACCACAAACAGCGGGTGTTAGCGTTTTGTTGTCTGTAATCAGGAGCTGAATTATATGGTGGAGGAGCCAGTGTTCAGGGTGGAGCAGCTCCACCTCACCAACTCGGCTTTAAAAACATCCAGCTCCTCTCACGCGCCTCCGCCATACCTGCTGCACTCATGCGTCAGCAAAAACAAAGAAAAAAACGGAAAAAACCCACTTCTAAATATTTATTTAAGTATTCTTACTTTTTTTTTTTAAAGACATTTAAATATATCTGGGAATTTTTGCATTCCTTTTTTTAATTAAAAGGAAAAGAAAGTTTTCCAAGAAGCTATTCGGAGTATAAGCTATAAGGAGTATGTGAGAGCATTTATTCACTTCTGAGCACAAAGGCAAATCCATTCTTTATTTAAAAAACTAGTTTATTTCTTTTACTTTGTTAAGTTTTTATACTTTTCTCTTTTTTTATTTTTTTAAGAAAAACATCTAAAATGTTTAAACAATACTGCACTTTCTTCATTAATTTACAATAAAAATATTTTGTATTTTTTAAATTTTATTATTTTTATTTAATTTTAATTTAAAAAAAAATGTAATTTTATTTTAGAAACAAAACTGAAAAAAAAAGTACATTTCTATACACCTACACAACTTTACTTTGCTTTTCAGGGAAAGTTTTACTTCAGGTTTTTCCTTCGTTAAGCCTGGCGTTATCATCTGACGAAAATAAAAACGCAAAATGGATTCCATTTGATTAAAAAAAAATAAAAATTATTATGTAAGATTTCCGGAAGGAGTCTCCAGTTTCAGAGTCAGAGACAAAGCTGTAAACACAGGAGCTTCACAACATGTGTGAAATGTAACTATAAACAGATAAAAAGTATTTGTTAATAAATAAATAAATAAATAAGTAAGTAAGTAAGTAAGTAAATAAATAAATAAATAAATAAATAAATAAATAAATAGTAATTCCTGCGATGTGAGAGACAGGAACCCGAGCGATCTCCTCCTCACTTTGACCGGTGTGTTGAATTTATTTGTCCGTTATCTACGACTGAATGAACAGAATGAGACATTTAGTAATAGACCACACACACACACACACACACACACACACACACACACACACAGTTAATGGGCAGTGTTGTGTGAAGGACAGAGGATGTTGATGTTGATGTTGTAGCTGAATGCAGGCCACGGCTGAGACTCTGCGTTTGGATCTCTGCCTCCTCACAGCATAATTAAGCCATTAATCTCTGATCATTAACCTCCGGCGACCCCTCGCTCTCCCGTTTCACACGCCTCCACGTCCCACACTCGCTGTTTTATTCCCTCTGCATTTATGCATCCGTCCATCCTCTGTCTCTCGCTCTCTCTCTCTCTCTGTCTGTCTGTCTGTCTGTCTCTCTCTCTCTCTGTCTCTCGCTCTCTCCCTCTCTGTCTCTGTCTCTGTCTCTCTCTCTCTCTCTCTCTCTCTCTCCCTCTCTCTCTCTCTCTCTCTCTCTCTCTCTCCCTCTCTGTCTCTCTCTCTCTCTCCCTCTCTGTCTCTCTCTCTCTCCCTCTCTGTCTCTCTCTCTCCCTCTCTGTCTCTCTCTCTCTCCCTCTCTCTCTCTCTCTCTCTCTCTCTCCCTCGTTCCAGGGCTGGAGATCACAGCTGTGGGCTAAATAGAATTACATCCCGAGCGCCACTCCATCGCTGATACGTTTACTTTTAATTAGAAAGAATGATTTTCCCGTTGTGTCCGTTTTGTTCTCTGTGCAGACGTTTAAACACCATACGCTTCGCAGACGTCCACCTGGGGACCCGGAGACTCTGACCGCCCCGACGCTGCTTCAACGTCAGGATAAACAAACAAACAAACAAACACTAATCAGTATACATAGGTGGACTCGTAAAGGAAAATAATTTCTTTTCTGCAGCCGAGGCAGACTGTGATAAGGTTACGCTCCTCAGGTCACGTAGGTGTTCCACAGTGTGAGGGTTCACCTCCACCCAGACATTAACTTGCCCTGAACCCTCTGGCAGGCGGCCGGCTCCAAGCCGTTTTACCCTCGTCGTAAATCAGAGAGCTTTTCCGACAGCTAATGTCATTTCCGGACATTCGTCACTGTCGCGCTTTGCTCTTTGATTGATGCAGCAATATGTTAAAGGAGCAGGATGGATGTCGTGCCGGAGATAATGACTTCGCTGGAATTTTATTCACGGTGATAAAACGCAGGCTGGAGCTCGGGGATCCAAACGTTATTTACACAGGGTATTTAATATTTAAATATAAAAAGATCTTATCTGTAGTGAATGCTCTGTATCTCTCTGCAAATCTTACAAATAATAATCTCCTTTATTTTTTTTTATTTATTTATTTAAAGTTCATAGCTCCATTCATAGTTAATATTTTTACATATATATATATATATATATATATATATATATATATATATATATACATATATAATTTTTATTTAGTTAAATAAACTGTAAAATTATTCTAAATTTAGCCTTTTTCCCCTAAAGAAAAAAATAAAATGATTAATTTTTAGTTTATTAAAAACGAATTCAAGCATTTTTAGTTTTTAATTAAGAAACTAAAAAAATATTTTAAAACAATATGGAGCACCTGATTAGACCATTCAAGAGTTTAGAGATTTACATAAAAATACATTTACATTAAAAAAAAATATTGCACAAATATCTCAGATGTATTATAGAAAATTCTCTTTTTTTTTAGACTTCTTTACTGGTTTTTAAAAAAAATTCTTATTCACATGAGTGTTTTTGTTTTTCTGTAAATAGAAAAAAAGCTAGAAATAGATTTGTTCTTTATTTTGATATAAAATCGTAAATTTTCTCCGTACCAGACTTTCACACCAGACTACAAATCCTGCAGTGTGTTCTAGATTCAGTTCCTTTTTTCATTAAAAAATAAAAAAGATAAAAAGAATAAGAAAATTAAATATTTATACAATTACATAATCATTTATTTGGATTCTAAGGGAATTGAAATGCAGCTCAAGTAAAAGTTTCTTTAAAAAAAAACCCTAACCTGAGAGGAAGATACAGGAGCTCTAGATTGATAGATCTTTTTAAAAAATAAATAAATAGATTAAAAAATTTTCCTTTAAAGGTTCTTTTGCTGGTTTGTTCTTTGTGATCGAACCTCAAACCATTCTTCATTCTTTCACGTTGAACCTTTAAGCTGTTTTAGTGTTTTAACCCCAAGAGGAACAAACCAAGAGGAACAAACCTTTTCTTTTCTTTTCTTTTCTTTTCTTTCTTTCTTTCTTTCTTTCTTTCTTTCTTTCTTTCTTTCTTTCTTTCTTTCTTGCTTTCTTGCTTTCTATAATTACATTTGCAGTATTGACTCTTTTCCTTCTCGCTCTGTTCCGTGTTCGGATAAAAGCTTCGCTAACGCCAGACCCTTTACGTCGACTTAATAATTAATGGTCCTGTCAGGCTCGGGGCTTTAGGTTTGGATCCCCAAAGCCCCATAATTCCATTTGTCCGAGTCGCTCGGGGTTCGAATCAGACGAAGGGGAAGCGCTCTCAGGTCTCTCAGGGAGATCTGAACTCCAGCGCAATGCTAATAAAGTTAGCGAGGTCATTAGTGGGGGGTGGTGGCAGAAGGTAATGAGGGCTGATGGGATCTGCATTCTCCTCCTTTCATACCTGTCCATGTTTCCATTCTGTTTCCCATCATCCTCTGGGATTGTCTCCCAGTCCAGTGCTCCCAGGTGATGAATCCATCAGATATGTATCGAATGCGGATCGGACCGATGGAGCTGAAGCGAAGCAGAGTTTTTATTCCTCTGTTTATTGTTTAAAGTCAACACCGAGATCATTCCCCAGGAAGGAAGAAAATTGGTTTGTATCAGAAGCGAAGTTTAATATCATTTATCCCGAGCGAAAACAGGAAGGATGGAGGCTTCATCTTGAGCGGGATGCTGAATATTCCAGCGGATTTTTTTCTTCTTCCATAAATGGAAAAGTTCAAATAATGAAAAAAATAACAAATGAATAAGACATATGCTTAGAGATAATAAGGTTTTTTTTTATTTAATCTGTTCCGTATGAGACGATGGCGGTGCATTAAGGACATTTGCAAGAGGAAAAAAACAAATAAAGAAATTAATATGGTTAAAAAATATTCTTCAAGTTGAAGAATTTTTTGCGTATAAAAATCATACTTTCCCTGGTTTTGCCTTATCGTATGCTCTGCGAGTGAATTCTGTGTTCTGATTGGTGAGGAGCCGTTGATTCATTTGAACTACAGCTTTAACAGCAGCTCTGACGTTCAGTTCTTGCTGGTAGATTTTTTTGTGAGGAGACTAGGGTTAGGGTTTGTGGAAGGAGTCTCCAGTGTCAGTGTACCCTGGGGCATTTCAGGACAGTGCAGTTTTATTTCTAAGCTGATTTTTTGTTTTAATAACGAGAGGCTGGTGAGGGAAAGACCGTTAGTTTATAGCTGCTATAACAGAAGTGACAACAGAAAGTCACTACATGTTACACGCGGGTGAAAATAAGTGCCTGGCACATCTTCCAGGAATGACTCCAGAATCAAACCGTGTAAAAAAGAAAAAGTTTGACAAGGACTTCCGGAGCTCATTTTTCTGGGCAGCGTCGCTCGGACAGAACCGGACGGTAGTCGGGGTGCATTTCAGAGCCACATTCTATTGACTCGAAGTATCCTTGGAGGGAAATGTCAGGCTAGTACACATTACGTTCAGGTCATGACCAATAAAGCTCAGCCACTCACGTTTATGCCGTCGACGTGCCTCTGGGTAATGCCACGCCCGGGGTGAACGACCTGATCCGTACCCGAGATACAAGCTGATCACTCTCGCTTAACCTCCGCAAATATTTCCAATCTGCTGATTTCATGCCTCTTTAATTTTTAGCTCTGCCTCGCTGACCACATGTTTCCGCTCGCTGGCTTTGTGGAGGCTCAGAGTCCGTTTGGATTGTTCAGCCAATCAGAACGTGATGTTTAGTTTTTGGGGAATTTTTTATTTTTTCACCTTGACCAGAAGGTTGCCTGCATTTTTTTTCTTTCTTTTTTTCCCCGTGCGGTTTTCTTGTAGAACATCTAACTGAATGAATTATTAATACCCTTTACATTTCAGGCTAATGTGGATAAGGCTAAGCTAGAGCAGCACTTACAGATCGATGGGTGAAAGTAGAGCAGAGTACCTGAATAAAACTAATAAATATAAGAAGACAGAAAAATGCCTCGGGGTCCTGACAGAACAGTAATTGAGATTTTGCCAGAGAAGATTAGCCCGAGTCTTCTCAATCCGGTTTTGACAGCTTTCAATAGCTTTAACGTCCATAAACTCCTCGTCATTACTGTTTAATATTTCAGCTGAGATGAAAAGGCATATTTAATCAAGCCCGATATGTGACCTCTATATATATATACACACGTACAGTACGGACCAGGGTTTCTTAGCTCTGTAACAGGTAGCGCTGGACTGGACTAGCATCACAAAATTATTCGGGTTTTTTTTTTAAATTTAGTGATCAGTTTCAGTACATTTCTGTGGTACGTGATGTGTAAGTTTCCTGAACAGAATTTAAAAATAAACCTTTATGATCTGCAAAAAAAAAAATACTAGCAGAAAGCCTGGGGATAAAAATACATTTTTAATATTTTGCAAGTAGAAAACTGTCAAATCAGCAGAAGTAAAACATTTAAAAAATGATACCTACATTATGTCAGAAAGCTCTTGCTGAATTGCTACACGAAGAAGAAAAAGAAGTCATTACTCATATATTATAGCAGAGTGGAAGTCTTCACATATACCAGCTGAGGACATTGGGGTTAGAGTGCAGGGGCAGCTACGATACAGTGCCCCCTGGAGCAGAGAGGGTTAAGGGTCTCGCTCAGTTGCCCAACAGTGGCAGATTGGCGGCACTGGGGCTTGAACCCCAACCTTCAGATCAACAACCCAGACTGAATTCCAACCTGTTTCTGAATTCCTGTATCGTTCATCACGACCTGGTACATTCCAGGGTCTTAGTGCCTGTTGAAATCTTCCCACAGAAATGAAGGTTTGTCCATGTGGAAACCCTACAACTTAACAAACACTGCTAACAACGAAACCATCGGCAGCGTCGGTCTGGTCTACAGCTTTCATAACCAGGTCGTTTGGATTCATCCCAAGTTTCCTTTTTGAGGGTTGATTTTTGTCAGATTCTCCAGGACACGGGGAACATCTCCCATCATGCCTTTCTGCAGGGGGAGATTAATGAAAAAAACCCACACACAGGTATCTCTGCTGGAGTTCCTGTCTTGAAATGTCAAGTCAAGTCCGCCTTCATCAAGTCCTGTGGGTTTGCGATGAAATATCAAGCCTGTGGGATTAGGGTGAAATTCAGCAGACATGCGCTACATGAGCAGGATCGCAGAAGAGCTAGCTCACAACTGTATGACTGCGTAGGACACGATCAGATAACTGTACAGCTTCGGTAAAAGGTGAATAGAATGGCAGAAGATGCACAGGATGGTAGATGTGAACGTAAGTAAATACACCCTACGTGGCATAGACGGAATACCGGAGGCAGTATCTGGACGTCATGCAAGGTTAACATGATGACTGTGCAGATGTTCTGTGATATAAACCGTGATTAGAGTTATAAATCAAAGGGTACAGATGTGTATTTGTAACTGAAAATAACCTATAAGAAGTAATAAGTCCATAAGATGCTGATGATGCAAGAAGAGAGGATGTTGGCAGAAGAGGTGGAGTTAAAGGAGGAGGAGGCAGAGGTGGTGGTGGGTTCCCTTTGGTCCTGCTCCATGAGACCGCCTCATTTGTGCATTGACAGCCTGAGCTTTTAAGGTCTAGGGTTACTGCATGCTCCGAGGAGCTTTGATGGGGTCAGGGGTCAGTGGAGAAAGGAGAAAAGCCACATCCTGACCTCCCAGATGGTTCCGCAGGCTGACGGGCCCCTTTAAACTGGCCAGAGCCACAGGTGTGGGAACAGGTGGCCCGACACACGTCGACATTCACATCTTACGCACATTTATAATCCGTGGCATGTGTGCTGAACTGAGCATGTGCAGATCCTTAAAAACAGAGTTAATTTAAGGACACTGTATCTGCTTTTTGGAAGCTGGAGAGCAGAAAGAACCAGAGCGAGACTCGGCTTTAGTGGAAACTAATCGCTCGAGTCAATGCGAGGAGTGTATGTGGAATCGATACCCAAACCAGAGAGACGCCCATTCCTTTTCATTAATAATAGATTACCAGGGTTTATTTTATTTTATTTATTTATTTTTTTACCCCTTCACTGGTGCACTTAGTGGAAATGTGTCTGATGATTTGATGCTATCGGCCGCCGTCCTTTCAGCCAAACGCTTCCATTAATGTAATTCTGCCCCATTTCCAAGGCTTTTGCTTCCAATTAACGTCACATTATCTTGCCTAATCAGCTCAATAACAATATTTTTCTCAATCCCGTGGCCCGTTATCAGCTTGTTAAATGGATCCGCTTAATATTTATATGAAAATTCTGGCGGGAAAAGTGTTGTGTTACTGCTCGGGGAACGTTAATGGCACTTTTCTTGATTTTCGTATTATCTCGGGTCCATTATGTGAGCATAAACAGAGGGAGAGAGAACGAATAAACAGGCTGATAAACGCAGGGAAAAAAGAGAAAAGCTTCTCTCTAAGTGATCTCCGAGAAAGGCGTCTGTCGAGCATGTAGCTTTCCGGGTTGGGTGAATTATTTAACAGAATGGCGCAGAACATAAACTGGGAATGCAATTACGCATTTCCACTGCGCCCACTGTGAAGAGCATTACGGTAATAACCTCCAGGATTTCCGCTCCACTGATGAAAGAGCGTGATATATCATCCTGGCAGACTTTTTCTGAAGTATTTGACATTTTTCGCCATTTTTTCGCACTTATCCATCTTTTAGCTTCAAGACAGTAAATTATGCAAAGGAGATCCGTCTTGTAACCGTGGACAAATCTGAAGTAGCATCAAGTAGCCCTGCAACAGATTGACGGCCTTCGGTCCACGTTCCTGACGTTCCTGATATGATTAGAGTATCCTCGAGCGTTGCTGTTCAGCGTCCACGTCTTTGACACAAATCAAGAGTAAATACTGTTACTCCGGCTGATGGGAGCGAACACACCCCTCACCCGGCCATGCAGCCAGCAGAAAATCACTTACCGAAAGCATTAGCTCTGTGTTCGCTCATGCATCTTTGACGAGTCTGATGAAGGAAAAAAAAGTGCTTCCTGCTAATCGAGGTAAAGCGTATCATATGACCCGTGCAGAGGGAGGTTTAGCGTTACTTTAGCCTTTAAACGGTGCCCGTGGTGGGCTTTTCAAAGACGTGAATCATCATCTTCAGTTTCCAACCTCGACTTGGTATCAGATCAAAGAGGCCGAGGGAGGAGGAATCGTCTGGGAATAGCGCCGGTAGCTCATTTTTACGCCTCTGGTGACCAAACAGCCGGTTAGGAATGAGGAACCCGCCCTGGCATCACGAGTGGGTGGCGTCCAGGTGTGTGATCCGCGTCGTGAAGGTTGGAAACTTTTAACTCGGTCACGCTGAGTCACGCTGGAAAAAAGACCAGATCTCTCCAGATCTCTTTTAGAGGAAAAATCAATGTAGAAGTTTCCTCCTCGTATCATCTCAATGTTTCGAGATTTCCTGTGAGCCCATGAGGGACATCAGACGCTCCATCAGAATTACTCAGCAGCTCTGATGTATCCCGGGTCCTCAGATGAGATGTGAGTGTGATGTTTTGTCGTATTAGCTCCAGGAGAGACAGGTGAGCAGGGAACGAGCGATAATAGGCTGCTAGAATGTAAAGGAAGTAAAAGGAGCAACTTTGTCTCACAGACCTAGTTTTCTGCAGCGTTAAGTATAACTATAAAGGAATGAAATGTAACCGCTGGCAAATTGCTCGACTTAATTGCTCACTAATGAGTAACCAATGCAACCCAGTATAGTTCTAATGTAAATGAGTCATCATTAATGCTGCAATTGCGTTAATTGAACATTATCATAATCAAACGTAAAGATTCACTGACACATTTGTGCTAAAAAAAAATGATAGTTTGTTTTGGAAATCCGTTTGTCTGGAACGGAAGCTGGAGCAGTTTTTACTGTAAAAATGGCCTGAATATTAGGAACAGAAACTGTGTGGATGTGTAACTAAAAATTACTAAAGTTTTATTAGTAAACAGTAGCATGTAGTAGCATAAAAAACGCTTTTTACGTGTTATAAGTAAACGCACGGCATTATGCGCATCCGATCAACCTGAAGGAACAAATGGCGCTTTGTATTTTTTTCCTTAATGCCGAAACATTGACGCAGACTCCGGCTCGGTGGAGGTCAGAGGTCACCTCAGAGGACAGCATTGTGTGTAATCAGATTAGCGCCGCGCGGTGAGGATGTGTTTTCATCATCCCTTAAAGAGCTCTTTCTTCCGTGAGAACCTCTCTGATCCGCTCATCCGTCCTTTCAGCGGGTTTTCCATCCGTACGTTAACGTGAAGCATGTGCCCTGAAGAGCTTAACGAGCCCCGGCCTTTCAGGCCTGCTAATTAGGTTTGAATAAAAAACAGCATGTTGGAGGGGAGGGGGGGGTGGCTCTGGTGAGTACGGAGACACATGCGGAGTGAAAGGCATGCTGGGAGAATCGGGCTGTAGCTGTGGAGGCATGGTGTGGATGACCGTACAGATAAAAGACACTTTTATGAGGCGCTGCTGTGGCGATGCCGCTCGCTTCCTGGGAAACCAACGCGTAAATGTCATTTAAATGTCAGTCTGACCAGCGGTCCACAGGGTCAGAGGGGTTTCGCTCTGGATTGGAAAGAATAGACCCACATAGGTGGCATCAGCTCCCGGCTCCGCAGTCGACCTGACGTCCTACATCAAGGTCATGTCGCCGTATCGGTTCTGCTGATGATTTAACGCCGCTAGTTTCCATCACGGCGCTCTTCATATAGGCACTACGTTATGTTAACTAGCTATCGATTTTGTTCCTTTGCCGCGGCTGCTGCGACCTTTTATTAGCAGATACATAAAAGCAGAAGGGCACGGCCGTTTTTCTCAGTGACAACGTCAGGAGGTTTGAGTCGAGCTTCCGAGAGCCGCTTACTTTCTACATACACATACACACACACACACATACACACACACACACACACATACACACACACACACACGCACGCACACACACGCGTATCTTCTTCCCTAAACTCTAAAGGTCTTATAGAAAACTTCACCATATCACTATTTAATCAGAAAATGAATGCTGTAAGTCAGAGCTGTACAAGTCCCTGTCAATCAGCTGTTGCTATGGCAACGCTAACGTATCAGAGACGTTATAGAAAATGAATCTCCTCTTCTGACCAATCAGAGTCCAGAATTCAGCAGCGCAGAGGCAGAAAATGAAATGCTTTCTGATGGCTGAAAAAAAATTCCAGTAGCTGGGAAATGGGGCGTGTACCAGCAGGAATCTGGAGCGTAAACGCCACATCCATCACCGCTGACTGACCACAAGAGCTGACCGTTTTAAATTTATATATATATATATATATATACAAAAAAATGAGTAAAAAAAGTTCATACACATGGGTGAAAAAAATGTGATACACACGTTACAGTGGAAGGTGAGGATTTGAGGAATGATGCTTTTCATATTTAGATTTAATGAGAAATTTATTAAAAAATGGAAGTAAAAAAGGGGAATTTTAGTAGGAGGACAGCTTCCTCTTTCAGATTCTCTTTTTATTTTTAGCTTCTTATTTCCACATTTATTTGCTTACAGTTTCGTGTTTTTTTGTATTTTATATTCTTGTGTGTGTATATATATATACATATATATAATTTGTATTTAGTTTTTATTTAATTTTTAATATTTTTACTTTTTTAATTTCTGTATAATTCTTCCTCTTGTGCTTGTGTTTTTGTGCTTAATATTATTTTTTTTATCTTTCTCATACCATATTGACACTGGTTTATTTATTTTTTTAAATGTATTTATTTGTTCATTTTTTATTGTTCATTGTACATTTAAAAATTATTTTTACATTATTTTTTATTTTTCTTATTTTTTTTATTTTGCATTTTTAATTCTGGTCACTTAACCACATGTGTAGAAATTGCTCTACAAATAAAGTTGCCATCTTGCCTCACCTGTACAGACATCGCTGTGAAACCTGTTTTGTGTGTGTGTGTGTGTGTGTGTATGTGTGTGTATGCGTGTGAGTGTGTGTGTGTGTGTGTGTGTGAACAGACATGTTGTAGCTTGATCTGAACTAAAACATGTGGAAAACAAAACCGGTTTAGCCACCACACGCACTCACGCACACACACACACAGACACTCACACACACACACACACACACTCACACACACACACTCACACACACACTCACACGTACACACACGCACTCACGCACACACACACACAGACACTCACACACACACACACACACACTCACACACACACACACACAGACACTCACACACACACACACACACACTCACACACACACACTCACACACACACTCACACGTACACACACACACTCACACACACACTCACACGCACACACACTCACACACTCACACGCACACACACGCACGCACACGCACACGCACACACACTCACACGCACACACACGCACACACTCACACGCACACACACTCACACACACGCTCACACGCACGCACACTCACACGCACGCACACTCACACGCACGCACACTCACACGCACACACACTCACATGCACACACACTCACACGCACACACACTCACACGCACACACACGCACACACACTCACACGCGCACACACTCACACGCACACACACTCACACGCACACACACTCACACGTACACACACACACTCACGCACACACACACACTCACACGCACACTCTCTCATGCACACACACACACACACGCACACTCTCTCATGCACACACACACACACGCACACTCTCTCATGCACACACACTCACACGCACACTCTCTCATGCACACACACACACACGCACACTCTCTCATGCACACACACTCACACGCACACTCTCTCATGCACACACACACACACGCACACACACTCACACACACTCACACACACTCACACGTACACGCACACACACTCACACACACACACTCACACACACACACACTCACATGCACACACACTCACATGCACACACACTCACACGCACACACACTCACATGCACACACACTCACACGCACACACACTCACATGCACACACACTCACACGCACACACACTCACACACACTCACACACACTCACACGTACACGCACACACACTCACACACACACACTCACACACACACACACACTCACACACACGCAAACACATACACTCACACGCGCACACACACACACACTCAAGTTGAACTAATTCATGTCCTCTCTCTCTCTCTCTCTCCCTGTCTCTCTCTCTCTCCCTGTCTCTCTCTCTCTCCCTCTCTCTCTCTCTCTCCCTGTCTCTCTCTCTCTCCCTGTCTCTCTCTCTCTCTCTCTCTCTCTCTCTCTAGGTTTGCCGAGTTTCATTAAGACTCCGGAGGACCAGACGGGGATTTCGGGTGGTGTAGCGTCTTTTGTGTGCCAGGCGATCGGAGAACCCAAACCTCGTATCACGTGGATGAAAAAGGGGAAGAAAGTCAGCTCTCAGCGCTTTGAGGTAACCGTAAGTGGATAAAAAGTACCACTCTGTATGTTAAGTGTAACCGCTGGCATGTGGCTGTAGAATAAGAGGAATAAAGCACTGGAGCGTGTGCAGTTTCAGGTCAATAAACAACTGTGTGGTGGTCAGGAACTCTGCTGTGAAAATACTTGTCTTTGATTGGCTGTCAGGACTGGTCTCTGATTGGCTGTCAGGACTCTGTTCAGTGATTGGCTACTTTTATTCTAAAACAATAAGATTTTCAATTCCAACAGCGTTATTTATGATTATTTATGATTAAAATAAAGCAAATATCAATATGATTGTAACCAACGTATAATGCTCGCGTATCCGTAGCTGGAAAAAACTAAACAGTTAGTGTGATGAAGTTTATTTACATTCCTCCGTTCTGTTTATTGATTTTATTTTACTCTGTTTTCTGGTGCGTTTCGAAAGCTGAATAACAAAAAAACAACAAAAAAAGAACTAAAGAAAAAAATTAATGAAACATTAATAATATAATCTCATAACCTTCCAAGTGCAGTATCTTTCATCCTGTCTTCTTTCCTGTTTACTCGTCTTCTTCTTCTTCATCTTCGTCTTCTTTTTTCACTTGCTGAAGTGTGTGTGTGTGTGTGTGTGTGTGTGTGGGGTGTTTGGATGATGACTCAGCTCTCTGTGTTTTCTCTCTCAGGTGATTGAGTTTGATGATGGCTCGGGCTCCGTCCTGCGGATCCAGCCCCTGCGTACGCACCGAGACGAAGCCATCTACGAATGTACAGCCACCAACAGCGCTGGAGAAATCAACACCAGCGCCAAACTCACCGTGCTGGAAGGTACGAGGCCTTTCTCTCCTCCTCTCCGTACGAAGTTTCTCTCCTCCTCTCTGTACGAAGTTTCTCTCCTCCTCTCCGTACGAAGTTTCTCTCCTCCTCTCCGTACAAAGTCTTTCTCTCCTTCTCCTCTACAAACATAGTGTTTCCATAAAACTGTTCAATTCCCCTCAGTGTAATTAAGCCATTTTTTAATTCTTCAGGAATTCTTTACATGCCAGTGGGTGTAGTCAGGGGTGTGGTCAGGGATTGCGGTTATGTAAATCACACTATAATGAGGTCAGCCTGACTTTTGATAGTGTTTGTGATTCTGATCTGAATTTCAGGTTGCTGTTTTTGTTAAAAATGGATCCCAACAGTGCCGTCAAGTTCTGGATTCCGATTGGTTGGAATATGTTTTATAAACACGCATAAACCTCATGCAGGACCAGCTCAGGAACATCTCACCAGCTTCAGTTAACGTTGGCATCAGACATCAGAATGTAGCAGAAAACTCTCAATGATCTCAGAGACACAAGTCTCGAGTAGCCCAGGGTTTGTGTTAGTTCTTGTTTAATAAATAAAACTAGGTGGTTTTAGCATTGAAAAGTTTTTATGATGCTAAGACTTAAAAAAATATTCTTATTTATTTATTTTATTTATTTACATTTCTTTTTCTGAGCCTTGATTCATGACGAAAAATGTACGAAGTCCAGAACCAATGGCAAGGTCATTTAGAGATGATATCCACATTACTAAATAAATAAATAAATAAATAAATAAATAAAAAAAAAGTTCTCTGTATTAGCAATCTCAAGGGTTTGCAGCATTATCCAAAAAAATGTGAAAAGAACCCAAACAAAAAATGTAGACACAAAGACACACTCAAAGAGAAATAACTGAAAAATGAGCAAAAAGAAAATAAAAAATATCTAGATATCTGTTCTTAACTCGTGCTGAATTTCTTTCCTGGATTGGATTCAAAGCTGTGATTATTTCACGCCGTATATTCTTCTGTGCTGTACGGCAGCATTAAGGTTTATTACTCTGATGCCTGGATCCGGCGGCGCACTCGACATCCCGAGTGTCGGGGAAAAAAGAGAGATTCAGCAGCCGGAGCAGACGTCTCTCTCTCTCTCTCTCTCTCTCTCTCTCTCTCTCTCTCTTTCTCTCTCTCTCTCTCGGCAAGTCTGCAGCTTGACCGTGAGTCACTGCATCTGTCTTCCTGAAAGCTTCTCAAACTCGTCCTGCTGTGGAATCAGCGGCGGCGGCGGCATCACCTCAGTGCCGGTTAAAGCTCCCAGCAGGACCCGGGTGAAAACATCACGCTTAATTCAGCTCCTGATGGCGTCAGTGGCAGGCCTCGGCTCTTCAACCGCAACGTTGTGCGGAGGCGAGTGAAGAGAAAGGAAAAAACCTGGCTTGTGTAACGTAATGAAGGCTCTGCGCTCACGGCAGGACCTCCGTATGAGTCTCCCAGCTATTAGAACAGCGACACATCGAGCGTCGAGTCAAATGTGACGGTGATTAGAGGTAAAAATTGACTCTGCCTGTGACATTGGATGACAGAAGCTAAAAGAAGAGGCGCTCCCACCAAAGATGATCTAATTTTATGCTCATCTCTGAGCACAGCACCGAACAAAGCCGGACTTTGATCACGCCGAAGCTCCACGCTTTCTCCTGAACTCTCCTGAACAAACAGCACTGAGGCGCAGAAATATTGCACAAACTGAGCTGAGAGAATTTCTTCCTCCATCCTGTTCCACCGGAAGTCCTTCCTTTTTCCCTTCATCAGCTCCGACTCGTGTGGACACGTCATGCTGCTTCATCATGAAGGACCAAAATGATGATGTCATGCTTACTGTGTTCCTCTCAAGTTTACACTGTTGGATTCTGGATTCTGATTGGTCAGAAGGTTGTTGAATAGTGTTCATTAACTGCACAATCACAAGGACTTTACTGTGGACACTCAACATGAACAGATTTTAAAAAGTGTTTAATCGTTAAGGAAGGAGTCTCCAGTGTCAGCGCTTTGAGGTAAAGCTGTAGCTTTGTAAGAATTCTGACTTCAGGACAGAGGAGTTTACATTTCTTCATGGTTTCTCTGTAACTACAAATAAATAAAAGCTGTGATTTCATGTCTTATAAACTTAGAGAAAGAATAAAGATCAGCTGGTGAGGGAAGGTCTGTTTACAGCTGCTATAATGTTAGCAAGGAACAGGAACTAACCATAAAGAGTACGAGGAATATGAGACTTCAGGATTTTATACAGTCTGTTGATGTAGGTTTCAACCTGTGCGCTTCAGCATTATGGAAGTCTAACAGATACATGATGTGTATCAGGTCTTTATAAATGGCTTATTATAGTACTTGAAGGTCCTTAAGATGTTGGATTGGAAGGCAATTCAAATTTCTGGACGATTTTTAGAGATCCCTAACAGGTCACTCAGCAAATCTTAATTAGAATAAAATTGTGCACCCTAAAGGGTTTATCCGTGACCTAACGTCTGACGAGGAGAGCGCTGACCGTGACGTCCTCAGTGCTGCTGCTGTGATATCTGATGACGGAATTCGGTTCCTGCTTCATTCCTTTTCCCGGCAGCTGTGATGTTGCTGGATATGAAAACTCAATATCGACATTTCAAGTCGTTGTCACGGCTACAGTCTTGCCTGGCGTGACAGATGAGCGAGTCTGTCTCATCACCTGGGCAGACAAAAACAGTCTCGCTTTTCTTCACACAGGCTTCCCACAGTTCCCTGAGGGAGTTTGCATGAGCGATCGATCTGTGGAAATTTCCTGTCATTACTCGCCATTCCGGTTTGTTATTCCGTTGCAGAGTTTCGTACTCATAAAGCTGTGACTAACATCTGAATCCTCCGTCTGTCAGCATTTGACACACAAACCGGTGGCGTAATTGATACGCATTACACACAGACTGTAATTTGGAAGATTTCAGCCTGTACTGAGTGGCAGTAAAACAAATTATGGAGCACAGGATTACAAGAGTGCGATGTGTATTCTCCATACATTACAGCCTTTCGGTCGACTCCGAGGCAACGAGCGACTGCAATATAATACGAGTCATAAATATTTCAGGAAGCGGCGGGTAAGTACAACGGCTCAGCTTTGTAAATGGTGCTCGAATCACACGTTAAGCCTGAGAATAATGAACACGCATTACACTTTCATTCCACTCCCAACGAGGCCTTTGTATATGTTCCCTTCACTTCCCCTTAAATGACAATACACCATCCATGTTTATTGAGCAAACGATCTGGATAGTCCTTTTCGCCGGAAGCTATCGCGCGTCCCTGCATTCATTTTCTCACGCAATAAACAAATCAGTTCACCGCCCTTCTACAGGTGTGGTCTCCAACCGCCTCCACGTCTCCAGCCAATGGTGTGTGTCACAAGTTTAATTTCTCCCACCATCTGCTGGCTCGGCGCCCGGTGCCGTAGATCATCAGCGTTTTGACAGATACAAACTGCGTCTGTCGAGAGAGGCCTCTCCCAAGGACTCGTGCAATATGGCTGGGTGGAATCACAGTCTGTACTCGCTGTCTGAACCACACTCATCTTCAAGGACTTTGGAGAAAGATTATAAACACTGGAGCTGGACCAAAAGAAAAAGGTTTTGGAGGATGATCAAATGTAATTACCCTTCTGGTAATTTTTTCCAACAATGGGGATTTGAAGACTCAAATCCTTTCTGGCTTTGAGTGTCGGTTGTTGGAATGCGAGAGCGTACGACTCGACTGTTAAAGCTTCCAGGCATCCAGGGTATTTTCAAAACGACAACAATACAAGATCCGACGTTGATTTGTTTACATATTTGAGACACTTGAAGGGTAAGCCCCTTGCCCCTGGACTTTTGACAGGACCAGGACTAGCAGAACTCCTCTATGATTAAGGAGTCCAATGAAGAAGACACTGTTTTTATAATCACCTGCAGGTACTTGACCAAGCCAACCAGGTAAAAAGTAAGCTAGTCTGCCAGGGTAGTGGTTTTGGTACCCTTCCATCAACCCTCAAGCCAGTGAAGGTCTCCATATCAGTGCTCCCCCAAGTACCACCAGTTCCTTCCACTTCCTTCAAGAATTAAGACACTGATACTTTCCAAAAAAAACAAACAAAGAGACCCAAACCTACCTGAAGGCACTCATTGAACCCTGCTCTACCCCTGGCTTCCCCTGGAGCCACTCTAGATGTGGGACGTCTGCCAAATGTAATTATCCTTAATCACACATTCTTTACCTTTTCAAGACATACGTATTCACATTGAGACCAGAGAAAGAGCCGGAAGTCAAGGGTTAAGAATGTTGCTGAAGGGCTCACCAGAGTCTCTCACAATCCTGGGATTTAACCCACCGAGGCAGCGTCACACTTCATTTAAATATCAACGATGGGGATTAAAGTCTACTCTCGAGCTCAGATTAAAGGTAAAGCACTGTTGAGTCCTGGGTTGTGATTGGTCAGAAAGGGTCTGAACAAATTTCTTTTCTTTCAGAAATGCTGTAGCATCAGGGATTAAACTATACACCTGAAACTGTTTACTATTTTATCATTTCGTATTAAATATTATCCTTCATTAGAGATAATAAATGGCCGTCAGGCTTCTTAAAACGTTAATGAGTGAAGGCTGTCAGAAGCAGGCCTCGAGCTAATTTGCCCTCGGAGACTGTAAAATCATTTATAAAGGTCAGAACGCACAACACAACAGAAGGAAAGCGCAGGGGAATTGCGCTGAGCTGTTTAGTTTAATCGCTCTAGACGGAGGCTGCTTTAATGTGTCTGCGGAAAGGTGATGAGAATCGAGACACATGGCAGCCTGTGTTAATTAAATCCCTCTCGCCCCGGCTCGGGTGACAGGTCTTACTTATGCTTTCACTCGCAGAGAAATGAACAACCCACAGATCAAACAAATCCATCTCTGCAGCAAGGCAGCTAGCATTTACGGCTTGATAAAAAGAGCCGAAAGGCGCGGAGCTAATCACCTCGACGACGCTGTCGTCGTTGTCTAGAGGCAAACAAACTCCACGCAGATAAATATCTGAACAAATCGAGCTCTTTTTCTGCTGTCATTTGTAAAAGCAGCTAAAAGTAAAAAATAAAAATAAAAAAGGCAGACGGAAATCTTTTCAATCCCCCGGAATCTTACACTTCCCTCTTAACGTCTCATTAGCGCTGCAGTGACTCCTGTGGAATCGGCTCGTTTGGAGACGGGCGTGGCCTTCATCGATTATCGGCTCAGCGCACAGGACATGATTTTCTCCAGGATTTATAATTCGCTGATAAACTTCAAGGCTCAGCGACTCCTCGCAGCATGTTCCTGCGGTGACCGCACATGAACTTCATCACGAAAGCTTCGGCTTCAACGTGACTTTTTCTCGGACTGAGCGAGCGATCGTTTACGCCTAAATATTTTCAAGAAGGTTAAGTTTCTCCATAGTGGATGGTGTAGGGTGACCCCTTCTGCAGCAGACTGGCGGTACAGCTGTGAGAAACATCTGGAATTGGTTTGAATCCGTGATAAAAGGATAGGGAAAAACGTACAATGCTAACACTTCTGTTAAGAAATTGTTCCTCACGTTAAACCCAAACGTCATGAGGAACAAAACCAAGGCAAACAGCATGAAATCAGCTCCACCATCATCAGCCTCATCAGGACACGTGTATTTTGTGACATCATCAGGACACGTGTGTTACGTGACATCATCATGACACGTATTATGTGAAATCATGACACGCATATTACATGACATCATCATGACACATGTATTGTGACATCATGACGTGTACTATGTGACATCATCATGACATGCGTATTATGTGACATCATCATGATGGCCGAAGCCGTCTTCATTCACCTGATGAACACGAGTACAGCTCTCACAGAAGTGATTACAGATGTGTCTCCAGTGGGAGGAGTTTAACAGAAGAGTCCTGCACTTGTGATTTCATCAATTTGAGTAGTTTTAAGGCAAAAAAAACCCCAACAGAAAAATCCACAATTATTTTAAAAACCTGTAAAATCTAGCATGTTTGGTCTCAGCAATCAAAAAAAAAGAGGATCTGCTTTAATACGGTTCTGCGTTTCTCACGGGGTCCGTAGCCGTGTCTTAAAGTCCATTACGGCGAGCAGAAACATTATCGTGTTTATCAGCGCTCCTAACGGCTCCGGCGCGGGCGTCGGCGCCGTATGGTCGCCATGGCAACGTAAATAAAGGCCACGTTCCCGTGGCAGGGCCGTAGATCACGGCGGAGAGACGGGGGAAGTTGGAGGGCGGATATGAAAGAGAGATAGCGAGCGGGGGGTGAGGGAGAACAGACACCGCCGGCCGTTATTGATTAAGTGCCTGTCGACTGGGGGACCGATGCCGAATATTTTGCCCAGCCAGAAAAAGTGTATTATTTTAAAGGTCACGGCTTGCATTACACCTCTTTCCTCCACAGCCGAGTCGGATAAACAGCATGTTTCTGGAGCGCGGCCAAGACGAGCGCACCGCCCCCATCAGACTCGCCGCTCCGACACTTTTTTATTTACTCTTTACTGAAGCGTGATGATGTGGAAAAAGAGCAGCAGGCCAAGGAGCTGGAGCACACAAGCCAGTCATTTATACTCATTTCTCTCTTATTTACTCACGCAGCCTTTATTCGCCTGGTTTTATTTATTCGCTGCTTGGCAGAATTCGTTTAATTGCCAGATAATTTATTCTTTTTTTTTAACGAGTCTTAATAACATCCTGATAAATTTTTAGGTGTGAAAATCATTTTCTCCGCATGCTTAAGCTTTTTATTTAGCTTTTAACAGAAGCTGGTGTATTTTTAATTGGCAAGAAATAAATGAAATGACGAGACTAACAAGTCGCTGTGACATTTGTGCCACGTATCCTGACGTTTTTACAAATAAATTATATATATATATATTTGTTGTTGTTTTGGCTCCTTCACCTCACTCGTGGATTTAATAAACGAAACAAAAGTTCATCCTGTAACTGGGGCCTGCTTTCTAATAAATAAATGAATTAAAATTAAAAAAAAAAAATTAAAAGAAATAAAAATTAATAAAAGAAATAAATAAAATAAACAAATAAATAAAATAAAAAGTTAAATAAATAAATAAAAAAAATAAATAAAAATTAAAATAAAGAGCTATTCCTACAGGGAGAATGTGAAAGATTTGATGTTTAATTATGTAAGTATTTATCTGCAATTTTTTTTTAATTTAATGTGTAATTAGTGATCCGGAGCATGTGTCCAGAGCGTGTGAGGCGTGTATCTGGAGTATGTGGAGCGTCTATCCGGAGCGTGTGAGGCGTGTATCTGGAGTATGTAGAGCGTGTATCCGAAGTATTTGGAGCGTGTATCCGGAGTATGTGGAGCGTGTATCTGGAGCGTGTGAGGCGTGTATCTGGAGTATGTAGAGCGTGTATCTGGAGTATGTAGAGCGTGTATCTGGAGTATGTAGAGCGTGTATCTGGAGTATGTAGAGCATGTTTCTGGAGTATGTAGAGCGTGTATCTGGAGTATGTGGAGCGTGTATCTGGAGTATGTAGAGCGTGTATCTGGAGTATGTAGAGCGTGTATCTGGAGTATGTAGAGCGTGTATCTGGAGTATGTAGAGCGTGTATCTGGAGTATGTGGAGCGTGTATCTGGAGTATGTAGAGCGTGTATCTGGAGTATGTAGAGCGTGTATCTGGAGTATGTAGAGCATGTTTCTGGAGTATGTAGAGCGTGTATCTGGAGTATGTAGAGCGTGTATCTGGAGTATGTAGAGCGTGTATCTGGAGTATGTGGAGCGTGTATCTGGAGTATGTAGAGCGTGTATCTGGAGTATGTAGAGCGTGTATCTGGAGTATGTAGAGCGTGTATCTGGAGTATGTAGAGCGTGTTTCTGGAGTATGTAGAGCGTGTATCTGGAGTATGTAGAGCGTGTATCTGGAGTATGTAGAGCGTGTATCTGGAGTATGTAGAGCGTGTATCTGGAGTATGTGGAGCGTGTATCTGGAGTATGTAGAGCGTGTATCTGGAGTATGTAGAGCATGTATCTGGAGTATGTAGAGCGTGTATCTGGAGTATGTAGAGCGTGTATCTGGAGTATGTAGAGCGTGTATCTGGAGTATGTAGAGCATGTTTCTGGAGTATGTAGAGCGTGTATCTGGAGTATGTAGAGCGTGTATCTGGAGTATGTAGAGCGTGTATCTGGAGTATGTAGAGCGTGTATCTGGAGTATGTGGAGCGTGTATCTGGAGTATGTAGAGCGTGTATCTGGAGTATGTAGAGCGTGTATCTGGAGTATGTAGAGCGTGTATCTGGAGTATGTAGAGCGTGTTTCTGGAGTATGTAGAGCGTGTATCTGGAGTATGTAGAGCGTGTATCTGGAGTATGTAGAGCGTGTATCTGGAGTATGTGGAGCGTGTATCTGGAGTATGTGGAGCGTGTATCTGGAGTATGTGGAACATGTATCCGTAGCGTGTGTAGAGAGCATGTATCTGGAGCCTGTATCCAGATCATGTATCTGGTTTGGGGTTATCCGGAGCGTGTATCCGGAGCATGTATCTGGTTTGGGGTTATCCGGAGCGTGTATCCGGAGCATGTATCTGGTTTGGGGTTATTCGGAGCATGTATCCGGAGCATGTATCTGGTTTGGGGTTATCCGGAGCGTGTATCCGGAGCATGTATCTGGTTTGGGGTTATTCGGAGCGTGTATCCGGAGCATGTATCTGGTTTGGGGTTATCCGGAGCGTGTATCCGGAGCATGTATCTGGTTTGGGGTTATCCGGAGCGTGTATCCGGAGCATGTATCTGGTTTGGGGTTATCCGGAGCGTGTATCCGGAGCATGTATCTGGTTTGGGGTTATCCGGAGCGTGTATCCGGAGCATGTATCTGGTTTGGGGTTATCCGGAGCGTGTATCCGGAGCATGTATCTGGTTTGGGGTTATCCGGAGCGTGTATCCGGAGCATGTATCTGGTTTGGGGTTATTCGGAGCGTGTATCCGGAGCATGTATCTGGTTTGGGGTTATCCGGAGCGTGTATCCGGAGCATGTATCTGGTTTGGGGTTATCCGGAGCGTGTATCCGGAGCATGTATCTGGTTTGGGGTTATCCGGAGCGTGTATCCGGAGCATGTATCTGGAGTGTGTATATGGAGCGTGTGTAGAGTGTGTATCTGTAGCTTGTATCCGGAGCACATATCCGGAGGGTGTATATGGATCGTGTATCCGGAGCGCGTATATAGAGCATGTATCTGGAGTGTGTATCTGTAGCGTGTATCCGGAGCGTGTATTCAGAGCGTGTATCCGGAGCGTGCCGCTGCTCTGTCTGTAGACGGAGAGCGATTTGGTACAGCGGGGTTCTGATTAGCCGCGCCGTCCTGCCTGCTAGGCTGCACTCGGTTCAGTAATTGGAGCTGGCGGGAGGTTGCAGCCTTCGCTCTCACTTTTTCTTTTTATCCCACTGCCATATCTACACACACACACACATGCACACGCACACACACAGACACACACACACAGACACACACACACAGACACACACACGCACAGACACACACACAGACACACACACAGACACACACGCACAGACACACACGCACAGTACATTTTTTAAAACCCTGCAGCGCTTCCCTACCTGTAATAAAGTGTAAGACGCTGCATGAGTTTAAAGCAGCTGTGTCCTGCAGACAGATGACGTCCAGCTCCATCCGGCTAAAATAAAATCTTTATATACGGCACGGAGAAAATATGATGCTAAATATTTATTTATCAATAAAAATCCACATTTTCTCAATAAATAGAATATGAAGATTATTTATTTATTTGTTATTGTTTTCGTTGTTATTAATAATAGTAACAAAAAAATAATATTATTTAATTATTTAAAACCATAGACATTTTTATTCCTGAACTTTTTTGTTTATTTATTTATTTATTTATTTACTTATTCATTTATTGTTTTGTTGTCATTAATACTAATATTATTGTGCAAATGTATTTTTTTTAATATAATTTTGCTAATTTTTATATTTTGCTTTATTAAACGTTTTTCGGTTTCAACCTGACACTCGGCGAAAATACGACTCAACACAGAGCGACAGATTAACGCTCGGTGCTACAGAAGGTTTAGAGGAAGTCGAGTTTTGTTAACGCGTCTATACCGCATTAGCCGTGTTTGACCACGTCGGTCCACAAAGTCCAGCGAAAACTCTTCCTGGATCTTGTGACAGAATTATGAGATTGTTTTTTTCTTCAGAAATTCCTGGTTACCGCGGCAACCGGCTGCCGAACTCGGACCTCGAAGGAAGTGAATACTGTGCTTTGTTACTCGAGCGATCGATCATCAGGAGTCGGTTTACAGATTAACGGCTCTTTCTTTTGTCTAAAACGTGTTCTGCTTTTAGGTTTTTTACCGTCAGAGCCTTTATCAGATCGCCTTCTGATATCGCACGCAAGCAGCGGCTCGTGTAATTTATTGCTTTTCTCAGAACAATGTCCCTTTTTTCTTCCAGCTAAGCGATCGCACCAAGGTTCTGTTCCTGCCGTCAGAGACTCCTGCTTTCTTTCTCTCTCTTTTTTTTTTTTTATTGCTGCTGGCGTCGATAAAGCCGAGCTGCTCCTGGCCCGCTTCCATCTTCAGACAGATAATACAATACATCACCATCTGTAGGAAGTCTACCAGGGCTTATCACTCTTCTGAGCCCTCATTAAAATACTGTCTTTACACCACCACAACACACTGAATTTCCTTTTGGAAGTGAAATTTAATTAGGTGGCTTTGTGTGCCGTATTGTGGCTCCGGTACCTGCTGCGGGTCACCGCCCCGACTCGCGGCGCTCGCTTTCCACCAGATGTGAGACCACCTTTTCTCGTGAAAAGGACGTGTTTAAAGATCACTGAAACATCAGAGTTCCTTAAACCCATAGAACCCACTGTCTTTATATATCTTTGTTGATTTCAGCGCTCGTGTCGGTTGGCTCCCGACCTGATTAATATGCAAATAATGTTCCTAACTGAGGCACCGAATTTGCATAAAACGATGAAACTTGTCAGTCAACATCGAGCGGCATCACCGTACAAACCCGAAAGTTGGTGTTGCTGGATTCTGATTGGTCAGTTCAGAAGGTATTGATTGATTAAGATTAATATTCTAATACTGTATTGTTTCCATAGCAACAGCAGCAGATGTGTAACAGTGGTGCTCTGTACATTTCTGTGGCGTATACGGAAGGAGTCTCCAGCGTCAGAGCTGTGGGATAGGGTTAAGGTTCTCCGTAACACAATAAACTGTGTTTTTCTGTTGTTCTTAAAGAGAGAGAGAGAGAAAAAAATGAAAGGCTGGTAGCTGCTGTAACAAACAGAGTTTTGCCAAAAGTTTTTGGACGTCTGCCTTTTTACCTGCGCATGAATGTAATATGGAGTTGTCCCGCCATTTGCAACTATAACAGCTTCAACTCTTCTGGGAAGGCTTTCCACAAGGTTTAGGAGTGTGTTTATGGGAATTTTTGACCGTTCCTCTAGAAGCGCATTTGTGAGGTCAGACACTGATGTTGGACGAGAAGGTCTGGCTCTCAGTCTCCACTCTAATTCATCCCAAAGGTGTTCTATGGGGTTGAGGTCAGGACTCTGTGCAGGACAGTCAAGTTCCTCCACACCAAACTCACTCATCCATGTCTTTATGGACCTTGCTTTGGTCACTGGTGTGCAGTCATGTTGGAACAGGAAGGGGTCATCCCCAAACTGTTCCCACAAAGAGCATGAAATTGTCCAAAATGTCTTGGTATGAAGCTGAAGCATTAAGAGTTCCTTTCACTGGAACTAAGGGGCGGAGCCCAAACCCTGAAAAACAACACCTGAACTCAATGATCTGGAGGGGTGTCCCAATACTTTTGGCATCATAGTGAATCTGAGAACATGAAGTTAAATGTAACCGTGAACAAAGAGTATGATGAGTTGTTCCTTGCTAAAGAAAAAATTTGTGATCATGTTTCTTGTTTATTTGCTGAAATCACGAGTCCTTTCTCTTCTCATATCATCCGGAAACAGAAGAGTTCACGGAGAGTTCACACTTTCCCGAACAAAATCCACTTTTCACACCATCATCAGAGGCTGACCCCTGAGGCTAAATGCTGTTTTTTTGTGAAGTGTTGTTAAATAAAATAAAAGGGATTCAATGTGGAAGCTCGTTATTCCTGGCTGTGTGTGTACGGAACACTGAAAGAGGGAACAGGAAGACGTTTGGGATCAAATGAGGACGAAAAGAAGAGATAAAGTCTCAGTGTAGTTTTCTCATTCAGAGGAGCTGCAGATGCACCGGTCATTAAACTAGACTGCGGTAATAAAGCAGGGTGAAGAGAAGGATCACGGCGAGGTCTGTTTCCTGACAAACACACCCCCGGGGTCAGAAGGTGAGGCGTGAGGCGGCGTGACTCGTCAGACTCGTTTCAGGTGAGCTGGCGGAATCGCACGCTCCATCTGAAAGGACACAAGTCTCTACCTGCATCTGTTAGGTCATTTAAAACCGTAAGGGTTTGGAGTTTAAGAGGAAAAATATACCTGTCAGAACTCGTCCACCTTTATTTCCTTCACAAGAGTCACATCTCACCTGAGCCCAGCCTCGGGTCCGACTCCGACCGTGATGAGTTTCCACGTCACAGGAAGGTTTGTTTTTTTTTTAGATCTTTAAATGTCACTTCATCAGAATTATTTTTCCAGAGTCAGGAAACAAATCTGGATGTTAATCATTAGCTCAGAGCTTTATCTCAGGCTACAATAACGCTAACGATGCAACCGAATCAGAAACAAGGCTAGAGAAGACAGGGGGAAAACCTCAACTGGTCAAAAACCACACGCAAGGTCACAATGGGCAGAACGATGACCTTTCCACAAAGTGAAAATTCTGATGGGTTTCTGAAACTGTGTGTGTGTGTGTGTGAGATTTTGTTTGTAATTGTTGAAGGTTTCCAGTTCAAACAGACTTTATCGCTGGATATCTCTCACACTGGAACCTACGCAAGCAGCAGGACTGTGGCGCAGCAGTAAACATGTAAACATAAACAAATAATAGGTTGTAAACAAACAAATCTCCTTCAGGATGCTAACGCAGACTCCGCCCCCTCATGCCACCCAGACTCCGCCTTGTACCCGAGTCCGTCATGCGAAACCTGTCGGATTTACAACCTAAGAGCTAGCATAGAGAAGGTCCACACACACTTTCACACGCCGCGAGTGCTGTGCTCGTTAGCGAACAGCGTGTCCTCCGCGCTTTCAGGCTTAAACACCTAGCAACCCGATGCGTCTCCGGCTTCTTAATGAGGCGTGTTGTTATCGTTCTTGTTGCCTATCGTTATTCTGCTCTCGCATCGCTCATTCCACACAGACCTGCGCTGACGCTAGTGCTAACGCACGCTAACACACGCTAAAACAACAATCCTAATGCACTGATTAATTAGTCCCTCACCAGCCTTTCGCTCCAAACTTGCTAACTCGCTCTGCGCTCGCGAAACTTTTCTGTTGCCCCTTAATAAGACCATGTTTTTAAACCTCCAGAGCTTTTCTGCTTCTCGAGACAAAAGGACAACGTGACGCCTTCACGCCTTCGTAGCAAAGCGAGGTTCAGCGTCCCGGAGTAAATGTGGCTCTTACACGCCACAGACCGCGAGGAAAAAGAATCGTTTCTGGAAAAAGAAATGAGACAGTTTTCCTTTCATATGCAAAGTCTTTCTGTTATATAACAGTAAATTGTAAATTTAAAGTATCTATCTATCTATCTATCTATCTATCTATCTATCTATCTATCTGTCTGTCTGTCTGTCTGTCTGTCTGTCTATCTGTCTGTCTATCTGTCTATCTATCCATTTTTACAATTTTTTTTTTTGCTTGACTTTGACAGCTTGTTGATTTTTTGTGTAAAATGTATTTTAAAGCTTTTTTTGTTGTGTTTCAGAGAATCAGATCCCTCTGGGTTTCCCGAGTATAGACATGGGTCCTCAGCTCAAGGTGGTGGAGCGAACTCGGACGGCTACGATGCTCTGCGCCGCTAGCGGAAACCCCGATCCGGAAATTTCCTGGTTTAAGGATTTCCTTCCCGTCGACATCAACAGCAGCAACGGCCGGATAAAGCAGCTTCGCTCAGGTATCAGATAAAAAAAAAAATATTTTTTTTATTTAAAGATTTATTTTATTTGTGACGAATAAAATCCTTTCCCCTACAAGATGAACAAATTCCTTGAAGTGTAAATTTTCCTCAGGAAAATTTATTCTAAATTCTAATCTAAAATTCTGTCTCATAAAAATCTTTTTAGTTACACGGACTGATGACATCATTAACGAGACCTGAGGAGCGGGTGGAGGGGGTTGGGGGCGGGGTTTACTTTGTTACCATGACAACAGCTTGAAAAACCTGAATTTAGGAAATAATAGAAATAATTCACTGATAACAGTAGAATTATTTACATCAAATTAAGAAAGTTGTTTACAATCAACAACAGAAATTGTTTGTCGTTCAGTCCAGCCGTAGTAAGAGTAGAACAGAATTTGTTTTTACCTCAAAACCATCAGGCAGTTGAAATTGTTTACTTGTTTACATCAGACCGATTGTTTAGTGGGTGGGGCTGAATGGGCGGGGCATGTCAACCTGTTTAATGAGTAGTTTCTATATTCGATTAAAATTTTTTTAAGTTTGATTCTTTTGATACTTTTCCTTTTTGTCCTTCTCTCTCTCTCTCTCTCTCTGTCTTTCTCTCTCTCTCTCTCTCTCTCTCTCTCGCCCTTTGTCTCTCTCTCTCTTTCTCTCCCCCCCCCTTTGTCTCTCTCTCCCTTTGTCTCTCTCTCTCTTTCTCTCCCCCCCCCTCTCTCTCTCTCTCGCCCTTTGTCTCTCTCTCTCTTTCTCTCCCCCTCTCTCTCTCTCTCTCTCCCTTTGTCTCTCTCTCTCTTTCTCTCCCCCTCTCTCTCTCTCTCTCTCTCTCTCCCTTTGTCTCTCTCTCTCTCTTTCTCCCCCCCCCTCTCTCTCTCTCCCTCTCTCTCTGTTTTGTGTTTTGTTCCTCTCGTCCAGGCGGCTCACCGATCCGAGGTAAGACAGCAGACTGTCGGATATGGAATGTGTGAAAACGTCGTGTTTCTCCACTCCTCCGTGTCGTTTCATCTTCACTTTCATTCGTTCGCTCTGTTGTTCATGTGGTTCGGTCAGTTTCTGCGATCTGAACCACGAGAAACAAAACGACACAGAACGCTCATCCTGCACTCTGCCGTGAAAAATCCGTTAAAACAATACATTTAAGATTAATACGTTTTATTTATCCCTTCTTCAAGACTCTTCTGACAATTCTGTGAAGTTTAAGATTCTAAAATAAATTTTTATTCATTTTGTTTTTTTATAAAATATATAAACTTTTTAACTTTTAAGCAATAATTTTGTAAAATTTATTAGTTTATTATATTATTAGATTTATTATTAATCTTTCTATTATTTCTGTAATTATTTGTTATTCATATTATTATTTATTAGAAATTTATTATTCTAAAATAATTTGTTAAATTTGCATCGAGTGAATTAGAATGAATTTTCCTCTAGAATTTATTAGCTATTAGCTCTAAATCCTCAAACTCAAATTATTTCCTCAGAAATTATTCTTAATTTTTTATTTATCTCTTTATTTATTTATTTATTTATTTATTTTTGTTTACCAGATCATTTAAAAAAAATCATTAAAAAAGCAATGCAATAAATGTGAATTTTATCATTGAGTTTTATTTCAATATTTTAATTTAATTTATTTTAATTTATTTTTATTTTTTTATTTAATATTATAAAAAGCTGCACAGGCCACGCCCACAGAGAACAACCTGCTAGCGTGAGCACAGGATTAGCGATTGAAGCGGTTAAATTAAAAACTCAGCATTTACTCAGCAACACTGTGTTTGTGTAGAAACCGGATTTTTAATCCTGTTTTATTTGTTAGCGTGTCGGTCCTGACGTGAGACTGCAAACAGATCCGATGCTTGACCGCGTCGTCGTCGCGTGCGTGCGAGTCACGTTGTTTACCTTTAATCTCAGCTGATAAACATGAGCGTGGCCTCGGGTCACAGCGACGATCTCGTCTCAGTAAATAAGCGTCCGCGGCTCCAGCAGGTGGATGGGAGGATTTTTCACGCACCTCACGTCGTGGTGGTTTTATATAAACACGCATCCATCACGTATGAGTCACGTCATCTCATCCACATCCTCACCAAGAAGTCATCATCACTCCCATGTCCACGTGAACAGCATGCGTCCACTTCCTGTGTCTCGATGAATACGAATTCATTCACGTCTCACGTTTCCAGGACGTGGTTATGTCCTTGTTCTTGTTAGCGATCAGATTAATTGCTATTTCAATTAAATGTTCTCTATGATAAACGTGGAGAAAAAAAATATACGTAATTTTTGAATAAAGTCACAGCTCAGCCAATCAGGAAGCAGATCGGGGGAGGGGCTGAGAGAAACTGCGTGATGTAGCTAAAGTAGATAACGTAACGTAATAATGTCGCTACGGTAACAGCGTTCAGGTCAGGTGATACACTTTTTTTTCTGAAAGCAACTCTACAAGTTTGCGTGTTTTGTTGGAGACTCGTCGTGGCGTCTCTCCTCGCATTAAATAAAAACAAAACACTCAGCAATTCTAATCTAATTATAAAGGTTAATTGGATGGTGTGTGAGGCCACTCCTGACGCACGGGTGTGTGATTGTGTACGTCACAAACCTTCAGAAAGGTCAGAGACCACCAGCAGTTAGACGGCTACTTCTCCCCCAACCCTCCTGACCGCTGACGTGACCATCCTGGGTTCTCATGCTGTAGTTTTTTTCCCTCCACACACACTGATCTCCTGATTTGTGGACAAACTGCAGCCTCAGCAGCATGTGAACACCTGAGTGGACTTTCTTAGCCCGAAAAACGTACCATAAACAATCCAGATCCTATAAGAGGGGGCGTTCGCTGACGGATCGAGACGCAGTGCTGCTGCGAACGGGGAAAAATGATGAGAACCTCGACTCGTCTCCAGACGGGAGGATCACCTCCAGACGCTTAAGTCATGTTAATAAATATAAATATAAATATTAAAAAATATTATAAATATGCATGACACGTTAATCAGATAACTCTAGATTCTCTTCATCTGAATAAAGCAGTAGGATAAGTGGGTGCTCTAGAGACCACTGGGGTGCAGTGAAAGAATCTCAGGTTCTCCTGCGGTTCCTTTGGTGAGATGGTCTCGCATTACTTCCTTCCACACTTCAGTGTCCTTCTGGAGGTTTTCACAGGTCCAGGCTGGAAAATTAGTCAGCCAGCTCCAGGTTCTCTCTGAGTCTCTCAGAACCCCAGGTTCCACCAGGTGCATGTGGCCTTAATGGTTCCTAAGTTAGGGTTCTACACCGAGCAGAACCCTGTGGAGCTTGTCTGAGCTGAAGATCTGAGTCTCTGATGCTGGAGACTCCTTCCTTACCCGAAGGAAACTTTGTGAAAGAGCGGTTGCTAAAGAAACATTCACATATCCGTACAACATTACATGAAATGTAGCGATGAATCACCTTCGGACCAATCAGAATTCAGGTGTACTGACATTGTGCTGTGTGTGTGTGTGTGTGTGTGTGTGTGTGTCCTCAGGAGCTCTGCAGATTGAGAACAGTGAAGAGTTGGATCAGGGAAAATATGAGTGTGTGGCGACGAACAGCGCTGGAACGCGTTACTCCGCCCCCGCCAACCTCTACGTCCGAGGTAACACACACTTTGTGTTTTATTGTGTGTGTGTGTGTGTGTTGTTTTTTTCTCAGCAAGGACGCCCTTTCACTGTTTAGACACCAGCACTGTCTATCCTGTAAATAGATTACACACACACACACACACACACCTTTCTGACTGTAACTGTCTGAGCCACGCCCGCAGAATAATTCATCCTGACTCTTTTGTCCGTTTGGCCGCGCAGGTGCTTCCTCCGTCAAAACATCGTTGTTATTGAGCGCAGCTTCCGCACCCTCACGCCTTTGTGTGTGTGTGGGGTGTGTGTGTGTGTGTGTGTGTGTGTGGGGTGTGTGTGTGTGTGTGTGTGGGGTGTGTGTGTGTGTGTGTGTGTAATCTTGTTTTGGTTACCCCCATGGCACAACCTTGTGTCTACAAACTCAGCACTTCCCTCGTCCTTCTGACTCAGTGTGAGGTAGAGCTGAGACACATCATCTATTCTTTCTTTCTTTCTTTCTTTCTTTCTTTCTTTCTTTCTTTTTCTTTCTTTCTTTCTTTTTATTTCTTCTTTATTCATTTGAATGATTGATTTTTAACGCAGAGCAAAATAATCGTTACTGTCATTTTAGCCACAGTAACATCACGCTTGTTTACAAAGACACACACACACACTTGCCTTGGCGACACACGGAAGTGTTGTGACAGAGTGAACACGCCACAGAGAGTGAACAGAGCCACCTGCAGCATTAAGGTGTGTGCGTGCGTGTGTGTGTGTGTGTGTGTGTGTGTGTGTGTGTGTGTGTGTGAAGCCTGACATTGAGTGCCATGGTGTTGAGGGTGTGGAGTTTTTTCCGTGAAGGTAATAACAGCACTGAGTGACGCTGCTCCTCCTCCAGCCCTCGGCTTCTCACAACAAACACACCGATTACAATCTGTTCAGATCTCACTGTAAACATCTCCATAAACATCTCCGTAAACAACTCTGTAAACATCTCCATAAACATCTCCGTAAACAACTCTGTAAACATCTCCGTAAACAGCACTGTAAACATCTCCATAAACATCTCCGTAAACAACTCTGTAAACATCTCCATAAACATCTCCGTAAACAACTCTGTAAACATCTCCGTAAACAGCACTGTAAACATCTCCATAAACAACATCTCCGTAAACAACTCTGTAAACATCTCCATAAACAACATCTCCGTAAACAACTCTGTAAACATCTCCATAAACAACATCTCCGTAAACAACTCTGTAAACATCTCCATAAACAACATCTCCATAAACAACATCTCCATGAACAACTCTGTAAACATCTCCATAAACAACATCTCCATAAACAACATCTCCGTAAACAACTCTGTAAACATCTCCATAAACAACATCTCCATGAACAACTCTGTAAACATCTCCATAAACAACATCTCCATAAACAACATCTCCGTAAACAACTCTGTAAACATCTCCATAAACAACATCTCCGTAAACAACACTGTAAACATCTCCATAAACAACATCTCCGTAAACAACTCTGTAAACATCTCCATAAACAACATCTCCGTAAACAACACTGTAAACATCTCCGTAAACAGCACTGTAAACATCTCCATAAACAACATCTCCGTAAACAACACTGTAAACATCTCCGTAAACAACACTGTAAACATCTCCGTAAACAACAGCACTGTAAACATCTCCGTAAACAACAGCACTGTAAACATCTCCGTAAACAGCACTGTAAACATCTCCATAAACAACATCTCCGTAAACAACACTGTAAACATCTCCGTAAACAACAGCACTGTAAACATCTCCGTAAACAGCACTGTAAACATCTCCATAAACAACATCTCCGTAAACAACACTGTAAACATCTCCGTAAACAACATCTCCGTAAACAACACTGTAAACATCTCCGTAAACAACAGCACTGTAAACATCTCCGTAAACAGCACTGTAAACATCTCCATAAACAACATCTCCGTAAACAACACTGTAAACATCTCCGTAAACAACGTCTCCATAAACAACACTGTAAACATCTCTGTAAACAACAGCACTGTAAACATCTCCGTAAACAACACTGTAAACATCTCCGTAAACAACATCTCCGTAAACAACACTGTAAACATCTCCGTAAACAACGTCTCCGTAAACAACACTGTAAACATCTCCGTAAACAACAGCACTGTAAACATCTCCGTAAACAACACTGTAAACATCTCCGTAAACAACAGCACTGTAAACATCTCCGTAAACAACACTGTAAACATCTCCGTAAACAACACGGTAAACATCTCCGTAAACAACAGCACTGTAAACCACACCCTCAACATCTCTGTAAACAACATCTCCATCAACAACACTGTAAACAACACCCTCAACATCTCTGTAAACATCTCCAGAAAAAAAATCACTGTAAACATGTTCATAAACGTCATCTTTATAAACATCTCCGTAAACCTCTCTGTTTCCCAGCAGTCTGTGTTCTGCTCTGTTTATTCACCCTCTTCCTCGTCACTAAACACACACACCATGTTTACTGAACTGTACAGAAATTTACACTTAAATTTTTATTTAAAGCAAAAATTTAAAGGAAATTATTTTTTTTCCTTTAAATTTAATTTAAAGGAAAAAAATAAACAAAAATGTGTTATTTTATTATGAAACATAAATAGATATAATAACGTAAACACACACACACACACACACAAACAATAAGCAGATGTTTTTGTATTTTTCTTTATTTTAGTTGTTTCCATCATCACTTGTTTTTTGTACACGTCAGCATTGATGTTTTTCAGTGTGTGTGCGTGTGTGTGTGTGTGTGTGTATGCGTGTGTGTGTGCGTGTGTGTGTGTGTGTGTGTGTGTATGTCCTGACTCACACACACTCTCTCTTTCAGAGCTGTCATTATCTGTCATCTGTTACTCTATCAGTGTGGCCTTTGTGTAGCAAAGCTGTGTGTAAACACACGTTTAAATACAGTGCTCCGTGTGTGTGTGTGAGAGAGAGAGAGAGAGAGAGAGAGAGAGAGAGAGAGAGAGAGAACATTCAGTACAGCGGTGTGTGTAACACAAAAGCGAGGCCTCCTGAGCCCTGTGGGATGTGTGTAATGACTGCAGAATAAATTCTATATTGTTGTTTATACTGCTGTACTGTACTGTACTCTAATGCTATACTACTACACTGCTGTACTGCTATACTACTGTACCAAAATACTGCTATACTGCTATTCTACTATACTAATATACTACATTACTATACTGCTGTACTGCTATACTACTGTACTACATTACTACACTGTTACACTGCTCTACTCCTCCATCACTACACATGTACACCGAACACTCTTCTAGCATAACAGACATGTATATATTCATGAAAAGCTGAAAGAAATCAAAGGAAGAAAGAATAAAAACGAAGGTAAGAAAGAAGGAAGCAAATCTAATGAAGGTTGAAATAAAGAAAGATATCAAATGCCCCGGGTGGAGGGGCGGAGACTCATTAACACTTTCTGACCAATCACAATCCGGAACTCAACAGCATTGTGGTGTAAAGTGATTGACTTTAAATGTTTGTGTGTGTGTGTGTGTGTGTGTGTGTGTGTGATGTTTCCATTGTATTTCACACATTCTCTCTCACACTGTGTTTCTCACTTTTGCCTTCATCTATCTATTTAACCTCCATCTCTCCATCTGCTCATAAACTCATCTCTCAGAGCTGCGAGAAGGTTGGTCTCCTTTCACCTCCAAATATTTATTATTATTATTATTGTTGTTATTATTATTATTATTATTATTCACATTAAGAATATTATTATTAGCCTTTCCCAGAAACCAAAGCTTAAAGAATTCTGATTCAATCTTTTTTCAAATGATTTGCTTTCATCTAAAAAAAAAAAAAACATAATCCTAAATGTAAATAAAATAGATATTTTCAAATTTAAAATATATATTATTATATTATATATTATATTATATTATAATATATATATATATATATATATATATATATATATATATATATATAATTTTTTATGATTTTCAAATTTGAAAATATATATATATATATATATATATATATATATATATATATTCAAATTTGAAAATCATAAAAAATTATATATATATATATATATATATATATATATATATTATATTTTTTAATAAATATTTATTTAATTATAAATAATAATTTATTTATTTATTTATTACTTATATGAATAGAATATAAATAAAATAAAATAACTTATATTTTTTTTTGTCTGTGGTTGATGGATGTGTCCAGTCAGGTCCAGAAGTCTGAGTCCACTATGTTTCATTTCATTTACTGAGTCACCTTTTTTATTTTATTTATTTGTTTTTGTCTTTGCAGCTACACAACCTACACAAGATCAGACACTAAAGTCACGACAGAGTAAAATACCCAGACTCACAGAATTACTACTCTCACTGTTAATATTATTTTATATATATATATATATATATATATATATATATATATATATATATATATATATATATATATATATATTTAATTAGAGAGAGAGAGAGAAAGAGAGAGAGAGTGAAAAAGAAGCAAGAAAAAGGAAAATGGAAAGGAGGAAAGAAACAAAGAAAGAAACATAAGACAAGACAGAAAACTGATAAGAAAGGAAAGAAGAGTGATAATGTAAAAAAGAAACTGGCAGGAAGGATGGATAGAGGGAAGGAAGAAAAGGAAGGAAGGAAAGAAAGAAGAGACAATAAACGGATAAACTGAAATAAGAGCAGAAAAATAAAGAATAGAAATTAAACAAAAACAAATGAAAAGAAGTACAGAGAGTGGTATAGTCCGTGGAGTGATATATGATAGATGTCGAGGGTGTGTGTGTGTGTGTGTGTGTGTGTGTGTGTGTGTGTTGGTTTGATTAAACCCTGTCGAACGTTTTGTACAGAATGTTCAGATTCCATAAACAGGAAATAAACATTTGTTTATTGTTTGTTGTTTATGCACTCAGACTTTTGGACACAGCTGTACGACTTGTTTATCTGTCTGTCTGTCAATCTGTCTATCTGTCAGTCTGTCTGTCTATCTGTCTGTCTGTATGTCAATCTATCTGTCTGTCTGTCTGTCAACCTGTCTGTCTGTCTGTCTGTCTATCTGTCAGTCTGTCTGTCTGTATGTCTATCTGTCTGTCTGTCTCTATCTGTCAATCTATCTGTCTGCCTGTCTGTCAATCTGTCTGTATGTCTGTCTATCTGTCAGTCTGTCTGTCTGTCTGTCTCCACTGCATCGATCACTGTCTGTTCACACAAATGTCTTTTACTCTCTCTCTCTCTCTCTCTCTCTCTCTCCATTTCCACTTCACCATCTCCTCATAAACACACCCCTCAGATCAGCGTGAAGGTTTGTCTCTTTCACTCTTAACCCTTTGCCTTTAACCCTCATCCCTCTTGTCGCTCTGTCGTTCTTTATTTCTGAAGCGCCACTCCGTCTCATCGCCCGGCGCCTAACACCCTAAATATTTCATTTAATTTCACAAAAACGCATGAACCCCAAGCTCCTCCTCCTGCGTGCTACTTTCTCTTTCATCTCTGCTCCACTTTTCTTTCTTTTGTTTATTGGAACAGGCAGAAGGGAAGTAGAGCTCAGTAATCAGGACACCTGGAGTCAGGGTCCAGTCAGTGTCCAGACCAGTCACTGTAACACACTCTTCAGACAGAAAAAAAGAAAGAAAGAAAGAAAGACTGGAACAGGAAGGAAGAAAAATGAAATTTGGAAAAGAAAGACTAGTCAATGAACAGATAGAAAGAAAAAAGGAAATGAAAGGAAAGATTGGAAAGAAAGATGCAAGAAATAAATGAAAACTGAAAAGAAGAAAAAGTGAAGATTGGAAAAGAAGCAAAAACAAAGGAAACAATTAAACGGAAAGAACGGTTAAAATGGAAAGAAAGAAAGAAAGAAAGAAAGAAAGAAAGAAAGAAAGAAAGAAAAAGAAAGAAAGCAGTACACTAAATGTATAAGTGCTGTTGGAGTGATGATGAAGGTGCTGTGTGACGCTGTAGAGTTTAGGATCTGTTTCATTTCTTTTCATTAAGAAACAACTTACAGATAAGCAAAATTGTGACATCATCACTATCATCATCATCATCATCATTACTATCATCATCATCATCATCATCATCAGCCAGCAGAAGGTCTTGTTACTGCTTGAGTTCTGCTCAGGAACTCCACGGTTATCGTTAAGGCTAACAGTAAAGTGTAGGAATATTTAATAGATGAGCTCGTATTTCACTCTGAAATCTCGTCCATTCCATTTCTTCCCACGTGCTAATTACAGATCGTTACCTGCTGCTCGTCAGGGGAAGATCTGTAAGGCACGCTAATGCCTTTCATGTAGTTCAGTTCGACAATCCTTTTTATGCTGCACGCTCTGCTTCCTGTCCCCTGCAGTCCGCTGTGGCTAGCAGTGCTCCTCACTTCCTGCTTCCTTGCTAACACTCATGTACACACTGCCATTAAGCTGTAATACGCAAACGTGTTGACATTCAGTTGGGTTAATTAAAAAGAAAGTGGGCCAGCGCTTCTTTTTAATTACGACTCCATTCTCTCAGCCACACTGACGAGCCACATTATTCACGGTTATTACTGCGGAAAAAAAAAAAAAACCTCAGGCTTTAACACCAGTTTCACCTTGTCCATTTGTCTTTAAGACACATTTCTAACCATCTTTTGTTGTTGAATTTTTAAATCCTGCCTCGTGTCTAACTGAAACAAAAAACTGACTGGAATCTCGAGGTGGCAAGACTTTGCGTTTTTCCCTGAGACAGCCTGCTAACGAGCTGGGGAAGGGGGCGGGGCGGATAACAAGCACGGGTGTCATGAATGTCTGGACAAATTAAGAAATATTTGAAAATCCATTTTCACGGGGTCTGCTGCAAAAACCCATTAGCGTCCGCAGCGTTTCTCCGTGGAGACCTCAAGAGAGGCGGGTCAATGCAACAAAGTCCGACGGTCCTGCTGCGGCGTTTCGACCACGGCAAGTCGGAGCACTCGCTCAGGTTGGCTTCCCTTTAAAGAACATAATTAAGCGAAGGCCACTTTCAGAACAAAAGGGTCGAGATGGTAATCTCAGCGCACGCTGAATGGCGAGAATATAAACGAACGGCAGCACAATAGGACTTTGTATTGTGTTAAGGGAGCGTCTTTAACCTCCGTCTCCCCTGCGAGATTCTTTATTCGCCCTTGATTTCCCCTTCGAGCTGAAAGTGTGTGAGAGAGCGTGTTTATCCCAGGCCATCTTTCCTTCTTTAACATATTCAGATCAGCCTCCATGCCGATAGTCCATTCTTCCTCCCTCTCGCTCTCCCTCTCTCTTATTCTCTTCAGTCTCCACACAACGTCAACAGGCCCCATTTTTTCATCTCCATGGGAACCTCTTTATAATGTCAGCTTATCTGCATATCAGAGCTGCACAAAGAGAAGGAAAAAAGGCCTGGGTGAACAATGCATGTCCCACAGGCTTTTCTCCCAGCGTTGCGATCCAGATAGCCCCGAAACGGCAGCGTACACCGAACGTCTCACGCTATCGACACCCTGTAATCGGAAAAAGCCTTAAAAAGCCTGCAGATTGGATTAGGTGAAAATCGAAAGGGGAAAAAAAACATTCAATTAAGTTAAACATTAGCAAGATATCTTGTTTAATCTGATCTAGCTGAAAAGTACTTTCATCTTTTCCGTTAATCTTCATTACCTGTCTGTAGAGTGTCAGGTTATGGCAGTGCTCTTGTAAAGGCGTGGCCTTTGAGTTTTCCAGAACCGGATGAGGAACAAACTGTCACATTATGCGGCTTGAAAGGACTTCAATTTTGCTACCAGTTTTGGTTAGCAAGCTAGTTAAACATCATACACACTCAGCAGGCAAGGAATCTGTGTCCTAAGATGGACTCTAGGCGTTACTCTGTGTCTAAATGTTAAGTATTTGGTCATAGTATTTGACCTGTAGTACTGTAGAGGCAAGGCTGTGATTGAAAGTTAAACGTTTGTATAAGAAGAGCCTAGTTAGATACATGAGCTAGGGTCTACCACAGACTTACTCTCGCACCACTTCAGCGCTAAATATCCAGACATCTCACTTGGTTCTTTTGGTTTTTCTTTCTAGTACGGCGGGTACCGCCCCGTTTCTCCATCCCACCCAGCGATCAGGAGGTGATGCCAGGGGGCAGCACTAATCTCACCTGCGTTGCTGTCGGAGCCCCGATGCCCTACGTCAAGTGGATGACTGGAGAAGTCGAGCTCACCAAAGAAGAGGAAATGCCCGTTGGACGCAACGTTCTGGAACTTACCAACATCCGCAAGTCGGCTAACTACACCTGCGTGGCCATGTCTTCTCTGGGAATGATCGAAGCCACGGCGCAAGTTACAGTCAAAGGTAAGGTTAAGGCTTTTACTCCTTAATGACCTCCAGTTTGAACAAGCAGCAGAGGAACCGCAGCCATTCCTCTTCCATGGTAACCTTGGTAGTTATGTTGCCTGGATGCACATAATAGGCCTTTTCTCTGATGGTATCTTCAGTTCAAACGGTAAACTTTTCAAAAGAACTGAGAGAAAAACTGTTTAGCACAAGACACCATTCTGTAGAGAGAAGGTCTGTAGCTTCGCAACAGTCTACACTTTTGGACCAGCTGAGGGTCAGAACGAACAGAATAAAAGAATTTGCTTCTTATATCGGTACATTTCTTGCAGTTTGCTAATTTTGGTATGGAAAACTCAAAGAGAAATGTCTAATTTAATCGAGGTAGCAGACCACATGAGAACTTTAGGCTGACTCTTCTCTAAAGCAGCACTTTGATGTATTTAAAGCCTTCTCCTGCCAGTCAGGTAAACAACCCCAAAACGATGACCCTCCTCACCAGGCCTTGATTTTGGCTTCACCTCTACATTACTGTCAGATAAACCAGTCCTCCATCATTCTCTAGCTTTAATGAGCTTTAGGGACTTTGGAAAGCTCACTGGAGAGAAATACAGGCTTCAGCTCTTTGCCCTTTCGATGATTCAGAGCTTGTATTTGCCCACAGTGAACGTGCAGATCAGGCTTGAGTGTGTTTCAGTCCCAACAGACACCAGGACTGGTGTTAGCAACCGCTAACTCTATTGATTGCACTTTACACTTTGACAATCAATAATGGCTCAGAAAGTGTCACAGGCGTTTATCTCCAGGCTGGTCGCAAGTCTTAATGACACCAGGATGTGTGTTCCTGACTTGCTCACCTGCCCTTTTTACTTGTACTGTTGCTCTCTGTCTCTCTCTCTCTCTCTCTCTCTCTCTCTCTCTCTCTCTCTCTCTCACGAATACACAGTGTTCCAGTTGAGGTGAGCTATACTTCTTACTTGCTTAGTGATGGTTCTGTCTGACAGTCAATAAAATTGATTCAGCATGAGTTTCAGTGGCCAAGCGAGGTATCTGGTGAGGCATACGAAGTGACAGTTGCTGTGTGATGATCGTATGTTTTAGCCCCTGGTTTTATCGTTATTTACAATATTACCATAGCTTCATCTGCATGGTTACGTACTGTATTTATGCAAACCTAAGATGTTAGCATGTGGCTGCTATAGAATAGAAAAGAACTGGAAATTTAGTTCAATCATGAAATATCTATGGAGTAGCTGGATGGAATTTTAGCAAGGAGCAGTCATTGTAATTAGCTTAATAGCTAGATAATGGGCGGCTCCTTCATCGGGAAATTGTCTTTGTAGTGAACTAGTTGGTCATGTAAACTGGACACATTCTAGGGAGCAAAGGTTTTCCTTTTTTAAATGCCATTTTTAGCTTTTTTGCAAACGTTTCTGAAACCTTCATCTGCTCTTCATCTCCTTTTCATATCCTTAGCTCTTCCCAAACCCCCATCATCTCTGACTGTAACTGAAACAACGGCCACCAGTGTCACCCTAACGTGGGACTCTGGGAACCCAGAACCCGTGTCCTACTACATGATCCAATACCGCTCTAAAGCCTCTGACAGCAGCTACCAGGAAGTGGATGGGGTTGCGACAACACGATACAGCATCGGCGGGTTGAGCCCATACTCAGAGTACGAGTTCCGCGTGATGGCAGTGAACAACATCGGGCGCGGTCCACCGAGTGACACAGTGGAGACTCGCACCAGTGAACAGGCGCCTTCGTCTCCTCCGCTGCACGTTCAGGCGCGCATGCTGAGCTCCAGCACTATGCTTGTGCAGTGGGAACCTCCGGAGGAACCCAACGGGCAGATTCGCGGATATCGCATCTATTACACGACCGATCCGGACTTGCAGCTGAGCGCCTGGCTGAAGCACAACACCGACGACAGCCGACTGACCACGATCTCTGGATTAACCACCAACGTCACCTACAGTCTCCGTGTCCTGGGCTTCACTTCTGTAGGGGATGGACCTCCATCTGATGTCCTGCAGGTCAAAACACAACAAGGAGGTTCGTTCAGATCAACTTTTCTTTATAAGTATCTTTATTTTGAATGCAGCTAGATCAGCCAGAAAAACATCTTTGGTGTCTAAAGTTAGTTTATTCTAGAGCTACTTGTAGCTGTAGGTTTATCATTACACTAAATCATCTGACCATAAAATATGGTACAATCATTCAAATAACTTCTAATGTACAATCTCCACCTTTTTGGCTTTATGTCGTACTCGCAACCTGAGTCATCATAGTACGTACTGAGGAAGAAAACAATTTCAGTCAGTGCAAATGTTAAGGGTCAAATTGCAAACACCAACAAACCAATCAAACAACCAACCCACCAGCCAACCAACAAACCAATCCACCAACCAACCATCTTACCAACCAAACCGCCCAACCAACAACTCACCAACCAACCAGTCATCTAACCAACCAACAAACCAACCTACTAACTAACCAACAAACCCAACTAACCGTACCTCACCTTACCTTTCTTTGGACATTTGGGGGGGGGGGCACACCTAAGCCTCTGCCAGTCAAAACAACAACATTGTCTATCTGAAGGTTTTTTTGATGGTAAATGATGCACCTGCTGAACCTCAGTGAACTAAAACCCAGGTTCAGATTTTAAAATCTTTTTGTTTGCCGTTTTTTTCTTTGCTGTGGCTCAGAGAGACAGCTTTTTATAGACCGAGAAACAGGAATAAACACAGCGAGGATCTGGGACTAGTTTTTTTTGTGTGTGTGTGTGTGTGTGTGTGTGTGGTGTATAAAGTTCAGAGCTTGCTGAAGTGATTCATTCTGCAGTGACATGAGCGAGATTTGTCTGTGCTGCAGATTGAATAAATATACGTGTTTACTAAAGTAAGAGACAGACATGCAATGAAAAACACATCATAGAGAAATGGAAAAGAGTGCAAATATCTTCAGATGACATGTCAGGAGGATGTGAGGATGTGTTCGGTGGAGGTTTGTTTGCTTTTACAAGGCTCGAGCAGCAACAAATGGAAGTCTGTCTCAATTAAAGTCACTTGAGTCATTTCAGGTCTTTCCCCAAATCGCCTGTTAGCCATAAGATCCGAAGTCTCCATTGTAAATAAAACAGCAGTGGTGATAGTTATGATTGACATCGTTAGTTCCAACTTCCTGCCACAATTTCAATTGTAAATTTTGGGGGCACTTATTAATACCAGAGTGCTTAGTATAAAAGCGATTACTGTTTTCCAAGATGGTCGTCATTACAGTGATCCAGGATGCTTGGTGAAGTTCTGTTCATGTTTCTAGACCTGGACATGGGTTTGAGGAATAAAAGACTTGTTAGTTAGCATTAGTTACTCGAGTACTGAAGCTAAGCACTCTGTGTAATCGGCGTGTTTTGCGTAAGGTGACCAGAATCCAAGATCTTTAAGCATAGATAGCTGTAATCAGGTTTATTGATGTTTTTTGGTTTCCTTTCTAACTTCCTTTTCTTTCTCCATGCGCTCTTCAGTCCCGGCACAGCCTTCTGGATTTGAGGCCGAAGCCGAACTGGACACCAGGATCATGCTGAAGTGGCTTTGGCCCGTTCAGGAGCCCATCACTTTGTACGAGCTTCATTACTGGGAGGCCGGCTCGGACAATAAGGTACAGAAATGTTGCCAGATTTTGCACAGAATCAACAGTTTTTGTTTTCTGTTCTCGGGCTCCATGCAGGGGGTTATTACAGCGTGTGAATCAGACCCACGGCTGACCGTCAAAAATGGTCCAAATTGAGGTTTTTGCTTCACGGCCCGAGGGCAAACGTCTGCGGGTTGTATTCAGGGGTTGAGTTTTGTAGATTGTTTGGATTTTAAAAGAAAAAGGACGTTGTAATCGATGCCCGCCGACGACAGATCTGCAGATTCAAGACTTGGCAAAAATTCACACGCCATGTGGAGGAGACGTGGGTAAAATCGGCCCATGTTGAGAGCAGATGCCTTTTGAACGCTCTGATCGTTCCCTGTTCCGGTTGTAGCTAAAATGTGACTGTAGAGTGTAGGGGTGTAAAAAAATATATCAGTACGGCAGTAGACCGGTTAAAACTAAACATCAAATATGTACACAGCTAATGGACTTTTAGGTGCAGTTTGTAGGTTCATTTGTGACTAATAAATGAATATTTTGCACCAAAAAGCTAATCATCCATCGGAACAAAGGTTTAAAGTAATCTGTAATAATCTCAAGTAATCTGATGTTCACATGGCTTGTATTTGTAATCAACCTGATTGGCTGTAATCCTTTGGCACAGTTACACTCCTGAAATTCATTACCGTAATCTGATTCTGATATGAATATGCAAATTTAGGTTAAAAAAATAAATGTCCCCAATGCATTCCTTGTCCTCTTTTTCTGAGTAAACAATGCTACAGGCCTCATTTGCATACATGATCCTGATTGGATGTTATATTTAATGTTGCGAAACACTTTCATTACATAACCTACATTCTATGAACATGTGAACTGATGGAGTTCATTTGCATACATGAACCTGATTGGCTGTTATCTTTTATGATGCAATAAGACTGAAATCACGATTACTGTCATTAAGAAATGTATTAAGAAATTCTATGAATATACCAGATAAAAACTGAAATGAAAACTCCTTAACACTAGCTTACTGCTAGTTGCACGAGCAAGACCAACTTTAACATCCAGGCTTTTATATTTCATCAGGGTTTGGTGAGTCTCATGAGAAAAAAAAAGCCCTGAAGGTCGCAGATCCAAGATGGCGAGATAGGGATGTCTTTGAACAGTGAATAAAGGTGGAAAAAAAACGGTTTTTGGTGTTCTTTTTCGCAGATCCATGTCACCTTCATCCCGGCCGGGTCGTACGCCGTGGAAGGCCTGAAGCCAGACACTCTGTACATGTTCTCCCTCGCCGCTCGCTCTGAAATGGGCCTGGGGGTCTTCACCAAGCCCATCGAAGCCAAGACCGCTCAGTCCAGTGAGTGCTCTGCTCTTTCCTCCTCTTCTATCAGCACTAACCTAGAAAAAAACGAAAGAAAGAAATCATCCTGCCGCTCAGGGACGACTGTAGATTTTCTCTCCGTTTCCTCTCCTGCCTCTGTCATTAATTATCCCGTTTTCCTGAGCGAGGGAATTCCTCTGACCGTTGACAAGGGCAGGAGGTAGGCTTCGGTGCGTTTTTGTTACTGATATTTAGTTTGGGGTTAGAATAGAGTAGAGAAGGAAACAACGTGAGTATACTGTCTTAAATACGAAGATTTTTTTTGATAAATCGTTAGCCTGGGAATCGTAAAATGTAAGTGACATCAATCGTGTGATGCTAATCGCTACGAAGCTCGCGTCGAAGTCCTCAAGCCGAACCCGGGCAGTGAAAGAGCAGCAGGGAAAACGTTCACATGGTGTCACGGCTCTCGTCTCTCACTCATCATCCGGCGCTAAAATAAAACCCACTCTGATCATCTGTCAGAACGACGTCCTGCTCCGTAAATATCTCAGCTGCAGCTGTGGAGCTTCTGTAGTGTGCTGACATAAAGACGAGTGTGAAAGCGAGAATGGATGACAGATGGACAGATCGCTGTGTCATGGCTGCCTCGGCAGCGTTAGCGTGCTATCGCTTTGTAGGTTTTACAGGATTTCTGACGGCGTTTGTGCTAATTAAAGAAAAAAATCCAAAACCCTGAACATCTTAATCCTGACAACAAGACTTGACTATTTATGAATATATAATCGGGTTGCCAGATTATCCTGGGTTTAATCCACAATCAAGGTTTAATTTAAGAATCCAAAATTCAATATACACTATATTGCCAAAAGTATTCGCTCACCTGCCTTGACTCGCATATGAACTTAAGTGACATCCCATTCCTAATCCATAGGGTTCAATATGACGTTGGTCCACCCTTTGCAGCTATAACAGCTTCAACTCTTCTGGGAAGGCTGTCCACAAGGTTTAGGAGTGTGTTTATGGGAATTTTTGACCATTCTTCCAGAAGCGCATTTGTGAGGTCACACACTGATGTTGCTCGGCCATGGAAACCCATTCCATGAAGCTCTCTGCGCACTGTTCTTGAGCTAATCTGAAGGCCACATGAAGTTTGGAGGTCTGTAGCGATTGACTCTGCAGAAAGTTGGTGACCTCTTCGCACTATGCGCCTCAGCATCCGCTGACCCCGCTCCGTCAGTTTACGTGGCCTACCACTTCGTGGCTGAGTTGCTGTCGTTCCCAAACACTTCCACGTTCTTATAATACAGCTGACAGTTGACTGTGGAATATTTAGGAGCGAGGAAATTTCACGACTGGATTTGTTGCACAGGTGGCATCCTATCACAGTTCCACGCTGGAATTCACTGAGCTCCTGAGAGCGACCCATTCTTTCACAAATGTTTGTAAAAACAGTCTGCATGCCTAGGTGCTTGATTTTATACACCTGTGGCCATGGAAGTGATTGGAACACCTGATTCTGATTATTTGGATGGGTGAGCGAATACTTTTGGCAATATAGTGTATGTTAATTTAAAAAAACACATTTACCACAAAGATACTTTCATGATATACCATTTTTATGCATAAAATATATGCTTTTTTTATATCCAAAAACTGTTGGGAAAATAAAAATACATATTTTTATCTTCCAGTCAGATAAAATCTGTAGCTTACTGTATATGCTGTTAAGTAGAAAAGCTCTCAACATGGCAACCCTGATAGTGGCGAGGCTTTCCTGCAGGCTCCATTTCCCAGTTTTTACTTTTATTTATCCTTTTCTCCATTATTTATTATCTTATATTTTATTTATTTAAAAAAGTGCATGAACATATGTCAGCACTGAGGCTCATTATTATTATTATTATTATTATTATTATTATTATTATTATTATTATTATTATTATTATTTGTTGTTGTCTGTGTTTTTTTCTTAACATTTCTGGGCTGTGGAAAGTTAGCCAGATTCACCTGTAGATCATTTGCAACTGATTTAATTAAATGTTGTCTTTCATTGGGATTTCACACACACACACACACACACACACACACACACACACACATCTCTTCTGACTTGGAAGCCTGACAAATGTAGAAAAAATGTTGTCTCCAAGCCAAAAAGCCGACATTCAAACATGCAAGAACGTAAAACACTTGCACACACACACACACAGAAAGAAAGAAAGAAAAGAAAAGCAGGCCAGTGATTGACAGATCCCTGTCTCATGATATCAGCCTCACTTGCTGTCGCTTCCACTGACGCCTTCTTTATTTTTTTCTCACGAAGCCCCATTTGTTCTCGTTAAAAACATCTGAATATTCAAATTCAGTGAAACTAGGCTTGAAGAAGATGCAACAAAAACAAAATTAAAACAGAGACATTGTGCTCCAGGCATGAAATCAGATTAGTTTTGTAATTTGACATCAGAAATGAAGACGACTCACTTAACGGGACTCGTGAACGTTGTGCCATCTGTCGAAAGTAAATGCTTATATTTGTACATTTTTTTGTCAATTCAGCTTGTTGTTCAAGCATTTAACATGGTGAATATGCCGTTGCTAGGCAACTGAGAAACCCGTACACCGAGCATAAGCTAGAGATGAATAAAGATATCGATTTAATGAGCGATCACGTCTGGTGTTCCGACAATGGAAGTGCCCAGTGTCCATGGAAACCAGATAAAACAATCCGAAATCTCGACGTTTACCTCAGGTCTGGTGGTGAATTAGCAAGAAAGGATGTCGTACAGCTGCAATTACACTGTAATTACACTTAGCATTGAGTTCTAACCAAACCGCTGTTGGATCCGATGCATTGAGAAACTTTACGATCGTTTCACTTTAGGAAGTCGAACATAAACTGAAAAATGGCGGATTTTTTTAATAAACATTGAAGTAGAAGTAGATAAAACAAATATCTTTCACGATAAAAATCTTTTAGAATAATTTACACAGTAGGTCTGATGCTTGTATCAGAAGCTAGTTTCCAATCCAAGCACAGATCTGAACTACCTCGAGGCTTCAGAGTCTCCAGCAGTCCTGAGATTTAAACCTTTTCATTTGCTAGATCTTAGCACTGACCAGTACGAATCTGGCTAGCCTCCCAGCCCAGACATGTTGACCATTTTTCCTAATTTGATCTGAGTTTGTTTTGGTTTTGCTTGACACCCATTTCATTACCTTGCCAGCGCCCTCAGCTCCACCTCAGGATATTCAGGTGCTCAGTCTGAGCTCCACCAGCATCAAGGTGAGTTGGGTTCCTCCCCCTGCTGCCAGCAGGCATGGCGCTATCGTTCGCTACACCGTGAGCTACCAGGCGGTGAGCGGAGAGGACACCGAGCGACACGAAGTGACGGATATTGGAGCGGACGCCACCAGCGTTGTACTGGACGGGTTGGGGAAGTGGACGGAGTATGTGGTACGGGTGAGGGCTCACACCGATGTGGGGCCCGGACCTGAGAGCGCACCAGTACGCATCCGAACCAACGAGGATGGTACGTCTTTAAAGCCCTGGCTGAAATGCCAAATTCCTGCTGGAATCTGATCCTCATTTCCTGTTCCTGTCCTTTTTCATCTAAACTCCTGGGTGATCACTATCCTGTGAGGAACAGTCCCATATTTTCATCCTTTCTGATCTTCTTGTTGACCTCTAACCACACTAATATACCTTCTCTGGTTTTCTTCCATGTCTTTGCTAATCTTGCCTTTAACGCTTTTAACTATCCTCATGAGTGAAAATTAATTTCCAGACCTGCAAACCACAGAATTAGCAACTTTTATAAATTTGTGCTCAAGTTTATTTTAGAAGTGTGTGGTTACCAGTGTTTTGGGTTGGTTTTTGACCATGTAGAGCGATGCGATGCTTGATCTAGGCAATTTGGCAAAACATTATTTAGAAGCTGCTAGCATAAACAACAAAGACTCCAGAACCCTAACAGTCTATTACCGCACCCTGAACAAGGTGTAACGGAAATGTCTTCTGCACCGTCGACCCCTTGTGAGACCTGCGGAGTTCCCGGTCCACCAGATCTTCATCTTATTATCAGTTATGTGGTCAGTCAATAAGATGAGAGATTATCCTCTTCATGTTCCAAAGCACAGGTTGCAATTGATATGCAGTCGACCCCCTGGGTATATCGAGCAACATACTTTTAGCGCTCTAAGGCATTTCTTAGCATGCTGTTACTGATGACGCGGCACATTTAAAGGCAGATGACGCTAGGTGCAGAGGTCCCTGAATTAATGAACATCTGGAGACTGGGTTCCTCAAGCGTCAGCATCGGAAATCGAGGCGTATTCCGAGATTAGAGAACGAGGACTCTTTGTAGATCACGCTGGACTCTTGTTGTATTGTTTTATAGACCTTTTCACAGTAGGAAAGCATAAGCTGGCTAATGCCCCAATCTTGTCTTGATTTATGTTACTGTAAACACAGTTCTTGTATAAATAATTACTACTAAATTTAATCTGGCCCATAATGCCACATCCCACATCAGTTCATCAGAGATACCACATGCTGCTAAGGTCCATTAGAACCAGACACAAGCAGGGGGTTGTTTAGACGGTAAAATAGGTCATGCAGCACGTTTCTTTACCTTCTACACTATAATATTTCCGTTCGTTTCTCTGGAGGGTGGAATATGTTGGGTTTGTGAGGGACCTAAAGCCTGGAGGAGGGTGATGGGACTCAGGGGGTTGGGTTGCTGATGGATATTTTACCAAGCTATGTGATAATTTCTCGTTAAGAAACATGGACCAACTGTAAGTTCTAGCGTTTTCTCAGGTTCCACACAAGGTATATGGAAGGTTTTTACTTCTTGTCGATTGGTTGACCTTTGGCCTTCTTTGTGAAGTTGCTATGACTCGTCTAAAAGCCTCTAACTTCTACCCTGTGGTGTTCCGACGACGTTGGCGGAGACGATCCGTTCAAGGAAAGCAGAGCCTTTTTTGTCTAAGACGGGATCTCAGCGTCTCCTCGGAACACAACATGCACTTTGTCTCTAAATAACAGGATTTCCTCAGCTCTCCTGGACACACCAGGCTTTTCTCCCACTCTTTCACACTCTGGTGGGGGGGGGGGGGTTCTGCTCTTCTTTTATTCCACCAGAAAACAGCTCTCTTCTCTTCATCACCAGTTTCTCCCTGTACAGTTCATTTCTACTTCATTCTCGTCCTCTTTTGGCTTCAGAGGATCCCTCTCCAACACTCCACCACTCTACCACTTTACCACTCTATCACTCCACCACACGACCACACTACCACTCTATCACTCCTCCACTCCACCACTATGTCACTCCATCACTCTACCAATCAACCACTCCATTACTCTACCACTCCAACACTTTACCTCTCTATCACTTCACCACTCTACCGCTCCACCACTCTAGCGCTCTGTCACGCCACCATTGTACCACTCCACCATTTCGTTTTCTCTGCAAGTCAGGTCATCCCGCTGTCCAGAACCTTTTAATGGACCATCCTCATGTGTCTCTTTTATCTATCGTCTCTCTTTCTCTTTTGTCACTAATAAGAGCTCTCCTTCTCCTCGATCCCACAAGGACGCCATCTATAATTAATATACGTGAAGTTTCCTTTCTGTAATTAACAAGTTTCCGACACGTTTCCTCACACTCTTCCCTGTCCTTAATTCCCCTCGCTCCCTCTGATATGCTGAATCCAGTTTCCTTTATAACTTGTGAACGTTTTGCTGGATCATCAGATTACTCTGTAAAGAGTTTGAAATAAATGGGCAAATTCTCTAAAGTCTAAAAGAAATGATCAGAATTGCCTGGAGGAGCCACATAAACAGATCAGCAGTTTACTTCACACAGATTTAGCTCATTTAAGATAAATGATGGTGTGTATGGCGTGGTCGCGTAGATGTCCAATCGTCTCAGGGATAATTATTTAAATGAAAGTTGGGAACATGCTAATGGCTCGTCTTCAACGCTCCTGCTTATCTTGTCCCTGGACTCGGTAACTTGCGTGCTAATAACGTCGTGTTTCAGTGCTTGTGAATTATTTTTAGATCAACTTATCTTAGCTTAATATTTTTTATTGTGTTTTTAATAAACAAAACAGTTTTCATATTTAATAAAAAACAAAAACTTTCAACTTCAAAGTGAAGAAGAAGCGCTTCGGGGGAAAAAAGAAACTCGGCGTATTTGTTTGCTCGGGAAACTTAACAACAAAGATTGCGTGTGTGCGTGTGTGTGTGTGTGTGTGTGCTTAAGGGAACATTAAAACATATACGCTACTTTGATCCTGTGCAACATAATAAATTTCTCTTTAGTGTTGGAGCCCTGGGGTACATGCTAATTTTTTGTCCTTTTTTTAGTGCCTTGCTTCTGAGATACAAGCTAAATTTCTCATTTTTACTGCCTATGCATCTGAGGGACATGTCAGACGCTGCTTTTGGTTTTTTCTTCTCCACTTTGAGCTACAAAATATATATGCTTTAATACCTGGCACCATAAGGAACTTGTATAAAATTTCATATTTAATTAATTAATATTTAATATTAATTAATTTATTTTATTTATTTATTTTTAGTTAATCAGTTAATTTTATTTTATTTATTTTTTTATTTTTAATGTATGGCCCTGACATGAAAAAACATTCTTTTAAAATTTATGTTCAAGATTAATTTTTTAATTTCATTTTTCAGTTAATTAATTTTTTATTTTTTTTTTAAGTAGCTAGTCTTGTGCATTTATTTTTTTTACCTCCTACATGGTACTTTTTTTTCCTATTAATTTTTTCCTTCTTTGCCCTTCTAATTCAAAGCCTTCTTTATTATTATTATTATTATTATTATTATTATTATTGTTATTATTATTATTATTTTTCTCTCTTCTCTGCTAAACTCTGGGCTATTTATTTCTTTCCTTATTCCTTTACTTCTTTTAAATGAATCTACTTTCTTTATTAGATACAAAGGTACATTATAAGATTTCTTACTGCAGCTTTTTATCATAAACTAAACTATAAATTAGGTTCCTACACACACACACACACACACACACCTAACATTTCCGGGAAATAATTCTGGATGTTCTGTATATCCCCAGTGCCCGGAGCTCCTCCTCGTAAGCTGGAGGTCGAGGCCATAAACTCCACGGCTATCCGCGTGACGTGGAAGCCGCCGCTCTCGGGAAAGCAGCACGGTCAGATCCGTGGATATCAGGTGATTTACTCTCGGCTGGAGAACGGAGAACCGCGAGGGCATCCGAACATCATGGACGTAGCGCTGCCTGAAGCTCAGGTAACAACAACGACAACATTAGCATGGTTATCATTTTATTACTCGCTTGTATTTCCACCCACAGGGGGCGCCGACTCATATCAGCGTATTTTCTCCTCCTTTTTCCTCGACTCGTTTTGTTTTTTGCCGACTCAGAACATCAGTGGCCTTTTCCAAAACCCTTTTTTTTATCCTCAGGCTTTAATACATACATATGCACTGCCTTGTTACTGTTTCTAAATGTTTTATTTTATTTATATATATATTTTGTTTTGTTACTCGACTCACACTGCATTAAAACGAGGACGTTTGACAACAGCCTGGAGAAAGGGGAGCGTGTGCCGAGGCGGAGGTGGGGGAAGACACTAATCCTGAAGAGGGATTTGGATTTTCATGAATATTTCAAAGCAGGAGAAGATCAGACTCCGGGTTTAAGAGATGTCCGGAAATTCTCACACATGGGGAGACGAACCTAGGCATCTTTAATTTATCCGCTAGCCTTGCTCTCTGGTGCTGGACCGCCATCGGTCAGAGGACGAGGTGCTGAGTCGTGTTCTAGCTCAGCAGCTCGGACGTTCTCGAGCGCAGATTTTTATTATTGCGCTTGCTCCCTTTTATTTGTTTGCAATTAAGAGGTCAGATGGTTGCTCAGTAAATCCCACAAATTAGCATTAGTGGGATGATCACTGTGTTGCTATTGCTTTCATTTATTTGTTTGTTTGTTTGTTTATTTATTTCGTAAATTTTGGTCCGGAGTTTACATTGTCCCTCTGTCTCCTGTAGTACTAGTTATTTGTTTATGTGGGTGTGTTAAGTGTACTTTCTTTCTGAACAAGGCCAGACCTAGAGCCCACACACACACACACACACACACAGTGCCCTGGTTCCAGTGCTAAATATAATCTAGCGGAAGAGTGAACACATACACACACACACAGAGCAGATCTGGCCACTTCACCATCTTAACATTTCTGATGGAGCGGCACGACTGTCACTTTCTTATTCAGCTCCGGTTAGTATGTTAATGAGATGACAGAGATTGTGTGTGTGTGTGTGTGTGTGTGTGTGTGTGTGTGTGTGCGTGTATGTGTGTGTGTGTACACTATATATAGTGCTGTAGGCACGGCATTATGGATGTAACATACCTTCTGCTCCCTTGGAGAGAAAAACAAGCAAAGGAGAAACCCTCAGGCTTTTTCTTTGCATAGCGTGTGTGTGTGTGTGTGTGTGTGTGTGTGTGTGTTCATCCCACACTCCACTTCAGCCCTGAAAATCACACTAATGCATCTCAACATCATCTCAAACTTCTCGCCATCATCGGTACACTGTGGGCGTGTCCCAAAACACGTTCCCTATAGGCTACATACATATGATTATACACTGTGGGCGTGTCCCAAACCATGTTCCCTATAGGCTTGGGCGTGTCCCATTTATATCTTCTTCACTATGCAGTCTTACAATTATCACTGTGTTGTGGGTGTGTCCCAAACCACAGTCTTACTTTCATTAGTACACTGTGGGCGTGTCCCATTTACATTTTATTCACTGTGGGACACTATGTAGGCTCAGCGTTATCACTGCACTGTGGGCGTGTCCCAAACCACACACCCTCTTCACTATATAGGCCATTTTAGTCATTTTGTATGCTCTTGCAGTGCATTCTGGGATTTCAAGACTATGCTAAGTGATGATTTTTGAACAGCCACCAAAATAGTGCCCTAGGTAGGATTTAGGGAATAAGTTTTGCTCCTTGAAGTGAGCTGATTTTTTTGTCGCTCACTTTGTCTTAGCTTCGGAACATGAATGACGTGGAGCACTTTCCTTTCCATGAGGGGTGTCGGCTGTGCTTCGGTGCCATTCATGTTGGCTGTGTGTGTGTGTGTGTGTGTCACTGGGCCGATAGTGCGTAGGGGTTAATGGGATTTCACGCTCGGGGTAACACCACAGGGGCTCATGCCGAGAAAATGGGCTCTCAGTCCACGGAGGATTTGCTGTCCCTCAGCGCAGAACAAAAGTTTGTGAAGTGTGTGTTGCTTCTGAGCATGAATGAAATATGTGTGTGTGTGTGCGTGTGTGTGTGTAGAATTGCTCAGGATCCTGGATTAATGTATTAAGAGGAATTAATAGATTTAATAAATCTAGTAACATGTGTTATACATTGTAGCCACGCCTCCTAAAGTAGCTAGTCATCTCCCTGGCTCCACCTCCTTAATCCTGTCTACCTGTCATGTTTTTGGAGTCATCCATCTGTCCAATCAGCTCTCTGGAGCAATCTAACTAGCACCGCCCCATCTACCTGGCATGTGATCTCCCAGACTGCCCCCCCCCCGCACTTGGCTCCATCCCATCTTATTAAAATCAGTTTCTCTTGAACAGCATTCTACTATCCACTTAGCCACACCCCTTTTACCTGGCACACACTTAACCCTGCCTCCTCAGGTCTATCGTACTCTCAGCTTGGCTCCACCTCTTTAGTGTTCTGGCACACATGTAGCCCCACCCCCATCTGTCTGGCTCCACCCTCCTTTAATGTCTTCAACCTGCCCCTGCTTCATCAACTTTTCACTGATGACCTCACCCTCTAACTCCGTGGTATGGTCCACCATCTGCTTAGCCTGTTCTCTTTCGGTTGCCCACACACCTCCACCTGGCCACCCCCCCTCCCAAGCTTCCCAGAATTCGAACTATTGTTTATTTGTTTGTTTGTGTGTTTGCTTTACCTTCTTTACCTTCAAGGTCCATAGACACTTTTTCATGTGAAATGAAACAGTAACAAAGCAGTGCATGGTGTAACCTCAGAGGAACCTTTTGAGGAACCTATTGAGGCCACCTCCAAGACCTGAGTTTATTTTCCCATTCTTCACTAAAACAAGCTTTCTGATTGGCCGAAAGCCGTCGAGACGATGATTCTAATATCAGCTGGTCATTACAAGCATGTATGCGTTACTGTGTAAGTGTGGGTCAGTACGTTGTCGGTCACTCTGATTCGACCGTTGTGTTGATGTCTTCTCAGGTATGTGATGAAGGTTCCTCATGATGTTGATGTTCATGTTCATGTTCAGGTCCCCTTGTCTCTGTACACACTCAACGGACACGTGATCATGTCTCTGTACCATATACAACACTGTGTAGGTGCACAGATACTCAATGCAGTCGCTGCTCAAAAGTATTGGCACCCCTTATCACTATTCCACCAGTGAAAACAATAAATAATAAGCAGAATAAATTCTTTCACTAAATTGTTGAGATTTTTATTTTCTTTGATCGGATATCTCATTTAAAAAGTCGTAGCTAATTAGATTGAGTGGAAGAGGATGGTTCTGCACAGCCACGGATACGGGACGCAGAGGTCATCAGCTGGCCGCTGAGTGTGTGTCATGTGTATCATATGATTTTCTTTCTTTCTCTAGCAAAATGATGTCTTACATGATGATACTCTATTCCTACACCCCCCCAAATCTCTCTCTCTCTCTCTCTCTCTCTCTCTAAACCCCTCTGTCTCCACTGAGCTGCATGTCATCATTCATTCTCATCATTAATTCTCACTTTTCATCAGTAATACATGAATGAAAAGTAGTCATGCTTTTTTTTCCTCCCATCAGATGTACCCTTTATTCACTCGTTCTCCTTCCTCCCTTTCCTCCCGTTTGTATGTGTGTGTATGTGTGTGATTCTCCGCTCAGTGGAACATTGAGGACACCACCGAATATGTGAGTAACCTGAGTGTGAGCCGGGGTGTGCGGCGCCGGGACATGCTGTGTGTGTGTGTGTTCATGCTTCCTTGTGTGTGTTTCCTATTTTTGTCTTTGACTGGGAACTAACACACCTCTCCATCCGTATGGGCGGGGTCAACGGTGTGTGTGTGTGAGTGTGTGTGTAGTGCTTGCACTACAATACCTTAGTAAAGGTGATAAACGGACCATGGAAGGTTCCGGAATTCCCTGCTGCAGTAGTTTGGAGGTCAGACGTGGAATCAATCCCTACTTACTTGACTTAAAGAAGAAAAAAATAAAAAAAAATTCACACATTTTTAAAGATTTATTTCCTTATCATTTAAAAAAAAATCTATTGTCTTATTTATTTAAAATTAAAGAACTGCTTTAGGAAAATGTATTTTTCGGACATGGCTTTCGAACCGTAGTTACGCTAAGTTCTTTTTTTTGGGTCTCAAGCTGAAAAATAAACATTTAGAAGGAAACGAAAAAAAAAAAAACCTCTTGTTAGTGAAGAAATCTTACAAAATGTTAAAGAAAAATATTTCATTTACAATATTTGTCTTTTTTAAAAAAATTTAAATATTAAAATATTTATATTCTAATCTTCATATATTTAATAATATATTTTGTTGACAGATTCGAAGTCATTAATAGAAATGTTTGCGGTTGTGGCAGTAAGCCGTTTCAGCTTCTCTGCGCTACACGACACACGATGGTGCAGATGCTGGAGCACAAATCTTCCCTTTAGAGTCCAGAAAAGATGGTGTGTGTGTGTGTGTGTGGTTATGTAATACAGGCTGGGTCAGAACACGACACGCTCGTCTCACTGCTCCTCAAAAAGTGTTGGAGCTTCTGCTAGAAAATCCTCTTAGCGCTGAGACTCAAAAAGGAAAAAGGGGCGGAGGAGAAAAGGGGGCGGGTCCGAGATGACAGCACATCATCAACTTGGATCAGATTTTCAGAAAGGAAATGTTAGCGCCTGTAAACGTCAGTAGCTCAGAGAGGTGTAACTTCTAAAGTGCATGTGGTTAAAATCTTCAGATTCTCACACCGATTTATTTCGAAAGCCCGACGTTCAGCCGTGATCCTAGACGCCGTTCCCAAGTCACGTGACGCACGTCCTCAAGCCCCATTTATTCCATCAGTCAGCCATGTTGCGAAAGCGGGGTGTCAACTGCCTAATGAGGCTGTTAATGAAGTGTGACTGTACGCTGCACCGCCAAGTGAACACACACGGCCTGTTTATAGCCCTCACACACACACACACACACACACACACACACGCACACACTCAGACAAGCAGCAAATCCAAATATTTTGTTATTCTTGAAGGTGTTTCTGTATAGGATAAATGATATGTGTAATATTTTAGCTACAGCTGCACAGAAACGGTCAGGTTTACTGTAGCTGCATTTCAAGAAAGTTATAATTTTGTAAAAATTTTATTAATATTTTAATGTTTTTTCAAATAAGTATTTTTATTTTTTTATTCTTTCTTTTTAAACATCGAAAATAGAATTTAAAAAACTTTTTTTTAATACATACATAATAATTTCATTTCATTTCTTAACCATTTAATAAAAAATAAACTTAATTTTTAAAGTATTTTTATTGTATCGGACAAATCCGAGCGACTGTCCCGAGCGATTCCTCGGACCGATCCTTCGCGACCGCATCGTGATCCGTCGGTTCTCTGAGTTCTCCGCTCTCCAGCTCAGTTCTCTCCTGTAATTAGATCCGGGAAAATAAAACAGAGTAGAAGCTGAGGCGTTCTTTTCTCCCGTCATTCATGAGCTCTCATTAAACATGTTTAGAGACGTTATGAAGATAAACACAAAGCAGGTGTGTTCTGTTCCCAGTGCCTTACCTCCATCTATTCATCTGTGTGTGTGTGTGTTTGCGTTCATGCTGCCGCTTGCGTGTGATCTGTTTGTTCTCCGCTGAGCTGCTTTTGTTCCAGCGTTCGGCCGGTTCCACGCCGTGTGTGTCATTGTTCTGTCACGCTGTGATTAACTTGGTCATTACAGACATGTCCGTCAAACCCCGCCCTCATGAGGAGGAGAGGGCGAGTCTGGTTCTGCTCTTTCCATTCAGAAATCCACCTGCGTTTTCAGTGAAACAAAATATTCTGGAAATATTCAATTTTTAATGTTCTTTCTTCATCATCTGGATTTGTTGAAGCAGTTCCACTTAATCTTAAAAAATAAATAAATAAATAAATAAACAATACTTCGTTGTCACCACATGACCCTGATGTACTGTCAGAATTATTTGTTTATTTATTATTTTAAATCATTATTTCTTCGTACCATTTTGTAGAAGCTTTAAAGAATTAAACAAAATGGCCGACACAACCGTTTATTGAACGTGTTCTTTGCTAAATCTAAGTTTACTTTTCTCCATTGGACGAACAAACCATAAAGCTAACAAATCAAAAGAATCACTTTGTATTCGACTCGGGGAAACGACTCATGTGCTTGAAAGCTTCTTAAAGGTTATTTCACTAGTGTTGAGTTATTACAGGACTAATAATAACATTAAACTAGCTTCCTCCTGACAAACATCTGACGCACCTGAGTCTGACTTTTCATCCGTTTCCTGAATCAGACTCGTTCAGCAAAACAAACAAACCAGAACGTCAGCTCTGACTGTCAGGCTCTGAAGATTTGTTTATTTTGTTCACAAGTCTGTCTCATCCTCAGTATTAAGCTGAATTAAGTTCTTTTCGGGTTTAATTTTTTTCGCTAAATAATATTAATAGTAATAATAATTATTATAGAATGTGCTCTGAATTTCCAGAATGAATCGGCTATAAGACACAAATTCAAAAGTTCCCATGTTTTTGCGTCCTCTTAATGAAAGCGTCTCTGGCAGAACTCTGACACAGATGGTCCGGTTTCTCTGGTTGCTGGTTGTGTGGTTTGGAATAAAAAAAGATCTTCCCGTGGTGGAAAGTGTGTGTTCTCAAAGCCTTTAGAGCCATCAGAGTGTCCAGCGCTGCTGCTGGGCGATTCAGAAAGTCTGATGGTTTTAAACTGGGGCGTGTGTCCAAGAGGGGTGTGTGTGTGTGTGTGGGCGTGTATCGGAGGCTCAGGGTGTTGGGTTATTCAGGGCTCAAGCAGTGTTTGTTTAACAGGAAGCCATCATCTCTGGTCTGATCTCGGAGACTTCATACTCGGTCACAGTAGCGGCCTACACCACCAGAGGAGACGGAGCGAGGAGCAAAGCCAAGGTCATCAAAACCACAGGAGCAGGTACGAGGAGAGGAGTCGGGATTTAAAATAATATAATAAAATGGTAAAATTTCTAAACAAACACACACAGAAGTTATTTGTGAATATTTGAAAAAATAATATCAGTTAATTACATGATTCGTTGTGTAATGAGTACTTTTTATTAAATTATTAAAACTAATTAATAAATTATTTGTAATAGTTTTAATTATTTGTTGCTGTTTGAAGCTCTCCAAAAAATTAAATGAATTTAAAATACAAATCATTAAAACAAAAAAAGGTATTATATAGTTCTTTCTTTATTTATCAATAAATAAATTATTATTATTTATTTATAAATAAATAAATAAACATAAATGAAATTAAATTGAATGTATTTAATTTTATTTATTTATTTATTTATTTATTTATTTATTTATTTATTTATTAAAAAGATGTAGAATATTTTTATTACAGATTAGGTTCAGATTATTTCGATCTAGCTTTGATCTAAAATAAACCCTAAAACTGTAATATAAATGTGATTTTAACTGCCGGTAACGGAGCCTGAGATCAGCAGAACCTTTTCCTCTCTAAATGATGTAAAAACCTACGAGCATGTCATTCTCTTCAGGTCCTGACAACACAATAAAACAATCTAAGCTCTAAATGATAGAATTAAAAACGATCGTAATTGACGTCAGACTCGCTGCAGCCTCTGAAACGGCAGAAGGTCTCTGGATAAAGCCTGAATAAAAGTCTGGAAGAAATAAAGCCTCGGAACGATGAGTCATGATGATAAACTCTATTAAAGATGAAGTCTCTGTAACAGCAGGCCTCAGAAAATTAAACAAAATAAACTAAAACTCCATACAACATAAAGAGTGTAACGTAGATCTCCAAAAAAAAAAGGACACCTGTGAAGGTCATACTGTAAATCTGAATAAAAACGGTCAGACTCAGAGGAACCAAAACGTGAGACCAGACCAGACCTTCTACCTAAAATTATATGCAGGTACGAGCTGTTCCCGCATAAATCACGATGTCTTTCACCTGGATCCCAACAATAACACTATCCAGGATGAACCTGAGGACCAGGAGAAGGTTAGCTTCTGAGAAACAATCAGAACGAAGTCCATTGTTCAATTTACATTAATAATTTTCACCAAAAAAATCAATTTTTCCACACAGTCTAGTCTGTTTAGCGGTAATCTTTGGTTGCTAAGCAACATAATGGGCTTTAGAGATTAAAGGGTGTTCCGATGGCTTTAACTCCGATACTTTCTCGCCGGTGAATTAGCCGCGATGAGAAACGGCCAATGAGAGTTGAAGAGGAAATCAAATTCATCTACTTGAACTTCTCAACGCATTCCTCTTGTAAATTCCTCTCCTGTTCCACCCTGCAGTCCCCAGAGAGCCTGCGGGGAGATACAGTGAGGTCTTAATTGTATATATGGACCCCAGGAAGGATAGCAATAAAGCGCTAAATGTGATTAAAATGGCCTTAAATGAAGTCAGACTCGCTGTCTCTGAAACAGTAGGCCTCTAAATCGAAACCCGAGTCTGAAACTCTTCGGGGAGCTCCAGGAAGATTAGCGTCCGCCAATGCAACAGCTAATGGAGATCCTAATAAAGTCTAATAAAACTGTAAATGGTATTAAAATGACCTTCAATGAAGTCAGACGTCCAGGCTCTGAAACGGTCAAGCGTCTGGAAAAAAAAAGTGGGAGCGGAAAGAAAAAAAAAAGGTCTAAAACATTTCCGAGTACTCATAAAAAAAAACAAGCGAGGCACGCGGCTGAATGGAACTCAAATGGTCTTTGATTAGCAATTAAACAAAGAGTGGTATTAAAGTGGTATTAAATGACGTCAGACTGAAATATTAAGACTGTAAATGGAGCCAGAACGCGGCGTTAAATCCAGACAGGAACTCACCGTTTTCTCAGCCGCTAAAGATACATATATTTAATATCGCTAATAATTATCGAAGTAAGTGGCTGTTAGCAAAGCGTCCAGGCAGGATATTGATACCATGATTAGTCTGTGATGATCTAAGGCTAGTCTGCTAAGTTGATGATAAACTCCGAACCGCTTCGGAAGAAGAAGCAGCAGCATGCGTCTAAATTCCAGGTGAACAGGAGATGTGTGAGGTGTTTAACTCGAACCCGTCTTAACTTGTTAAATATCCTAATCCCTCAATAGTGCAGCAGTTAGGTCTTAATGACCGTCTCTTTAGCAGTTGTTTCTCCCTGGCTTTTCCCCACAACGCCCAGAGAAACCACAATCAGAGCATTTAGCTCGTAATTTTATGCCGACCCCGGGACAGATAGCAATAAAGTATTAAACAGGATTAAAATGGGCTTAAATGAAGTCAGATGTACTGCCTCTGAAACACTGGGGCGCGAGATAAAGACCAGAGTCGGAAACCCTTCAGGGACCATGGAAAGGTTAGCTTCTGCCAAAGCAACAGCTAGTGAGAGAGCTGTAGCATTAGCAGTAAAACCTAGCCGTCGTGAAGAGCACTGAAGCTGAATGAAAATGAATAGGACTAGAGACAAGGTCTGAACCCTTAATCTGGTTACTTTAGTCTGTGTCTCTGAAAACATACATGTTTAAAGTGGACCAAAATGTTCTTCTCTTAAGTCGTATTTCTTCTTCTCCACCGTTTCCTTGCTTGCAGTTCCTGGTAAGCCCACCATGCTCATCAGCATCACGGTGGGCAACACGGCCCTCATCCAGTGGCAGCCTCCAAAGGACATGCCAGGCGAGCTGATTGGCTATCGGTTACGCTACAAGCGCTCGGATGAGGAAATGTTCACGGTGCATAACTTCGGGAGCACGGACGACCACTACACGGCGACGGGTCTCTTCAAGGGCGCCACCTATAGCTTCCACTTGAGCGCCAAGAACCGCGCAGGCACAGGAGAAGAGTTTGTCAAGAACATCAGCACGCAGGAGGAGGCTCCCAGCGGATTCCCGTTGAACCTGAGCGTGGTGGGCCTGACCACCACGACCACGCGGCTTACATGGGCGCCGCCGGCCCCTGCTGAGCGGAACGGACGCATCACTCACTACGTCGTCGTTTACAGAGACATCAACAGCCAGCAGAACAGCACCAATCGAACATCAGACACCAACATGATGCTGAATGACCTCCGACCGGACACCACCTATGACATCCGCATCCAGGCTTTCAACAGCAAGGGGGGTGGACCCATTAGCCCCAGCATTCAGAGCAGGACCATGGCCACATCACCAGGTCAGTGCTAGCAATGAGAACCCATATAACACTGGTTAAAGTTCATCACTTTGAAATCTTTCTCATTTCCATCTCATCAAATACACCACGCTGTAAAGCTTCACGTGTTTAACCTGAACCGTTTGCACATACAGCAGGCTCCAGAATCATCTAAACATCACTTCAAAGTAGTTCTAACTATTGAAAAGGAATATTTGTGTATAAGTAGCTAGTTTAGCTAGTTTTAATGGAATTAGCTAACTTGCCTTTTTCATTTTTTTTTAAAACCTTTGCTAGCTTTCGCAACAAGTTTTGGCGTCAGAGCGGTGATGAAGACGTCCGTCCTTCTGACCTGGGAGCTTCCGGAGAACTTCAAGTCTCAAGGGCTTTTTAAGGTGCGTAAAGTTTGCAAACAGTTGATCGATGTTCTGTGAAGTGTAACCTTTTTCATTTGCACTTGTGCTAAAAGAGAACCGAATGCTAACGTCACTCAGAATCTTTCCTTTGGGAGGCGGAGCCTATGGCGCCTGGGGTGATTAAATTAAAGAAAGTGGAAAATTATGCGAATTTTGCACTCTAGACTTATGAGAGTACTTTGCAAATCAACTGAGTGTTTCTAATGCATCCGTTTATGGACTGACATAAAAGAAAAGGAAAAAAAAAAGAATATAATACTAAAAGCCTGTATAGGAAACTCCATCTCTGATTCTCTAATCAAGGTAATTAGGTGGCAAACGCTAAACGTCCGAGGCTTTTAAGCGCTCTTTCTGCATATTGACTCAGGTTTGAAGGAATCCACAAGCCACAACATTACTCCATCGAGAAACATCTGGGAAATGTTTCCGTCAGGGTTAGCATGCATTTGAAGAGACTGCAAGTCTTCATCACTGCTCTGTCCATTACGCTAATCCATTAGCGCAGAAAAATCCTCTCCCATCACGTCTAGCGACTGTCTGTTTTTTTTGTTTTTTTTTTACCTAAGGCTTCTTTAGTTCTGCGTTATCGCTTGATGTCGCAAATGAGTGCCGAAAGCCACCTGTAACGCATCTGATTCTTTGAAAGAAGGAGTTGATTCATTTTCCTTAACAGCGGCTCTGACAGTAGTGCAGTCTCACATCACAGCTTTATATTAATATTAATGCGCTCGTTGAATTAATGAGCGTTTCTATAGTAACGGCACGGTCACGTGGGAGGCGCCACTTAAAGGGATTTAAGCCTTCTGAAAGGTGATGGTGATTATCGATTAGCGCTGGTTATTTATAACAGCATGACAGAGGGTTTTATTCTTTAATTTTTATTTTAGAATTTCTAAAACAATATATAATTAATTATTAATATTTTTATTATTTTATTTATTTTCTGTTTATTTACATCTTTTGTTTTATTTCATCTTTATTTATTTATTTATTTTTTAAATTTTGTGCACTTTTTAGGATTTTTAATTATATATTGTTTTTAAATGTTTACAAAGATTTTCTGTAAATAAAAATCAGTGTAAACAAATGGCGTTTCTTTTCCTCCCCTCGCTGTAGATTTTTTTAATTTAATTTTATTACAAAGATTTTCTGTAATTAAAAATTAGTGTAAACAAATTCTGCATGTTTTTCTCCCCGCACTGTATATTTACTTTTTTTTTAATTATTATTATTAATTTTTTAGTTTATTTATTTCTTTATTTTTGAAAGTTTTATACACTTTTTAGAATTTTTATATATATAAAATTGTTTACAAAGATGTTCTGTAAATAAAAAGTAGTGTAAATAAATGGTGCGCCTTTTTCTTTTAATTCTTTTAAATTTTATTTTATTTTTGTTTTTATTTTTTTTCACGTTTTGTACACTTTTTAGGGTTTTTTATTATATATATATTTCAATTGTTAACAAATATTTTTCAGTAAATAAAGCTCAGTGTAAATAAGCTCTCCCTCTGCCCTGGCTGTAGATTTTGTATAACCAGCAGAGCGTGGAGGTTCAGAGCTACGTGAGGAGGAAGCAGATCACGGGCCTGAAGCCCGACACTAATTACTCCTTCGTGTTAATGAGTCGAGGGAACAGCGCCGGAGGACTGCAGCAGCAGGTCTCCATCAGAACCGCTCCGGATCTCCTCAAAACCAAACCCGTCGTCTTCAAAATCGACGAGAACAACGCCGGAAAAATCACCATCAACCTTCCCAAAGTGCCTACTACAGCAGCCATCAGGTCAGTACCAGCACACAGAGGAGTGACCATGGGTTTCTGAGGAGAATGTTCTCACCACACGCTAGCTAGCCAAATTACCACAGGAGGTAATTACTAGCAAAAGTTACCAGTTACCACAGGAGGCTATTGCTAGCTAAATTTACCGCCATCTGCTATTGCTAGCCAAAGTTACCACAGGAGGTTACTGCTAGCTACAGTAAAGTTACCTCAGGAGGTTATTGCTAGCTAAAGTTACCTCAGGAGGTTACTGCTAGCTACAGTAAAGTTACCTCAGGAGGTTATTGCTAGCTAAAGTTACCTCAGGAGGTTACTGCTAGCTACAGTAAAGTTACCTCAGGAGGTTATTGCTAGCTAAAGTTACCACAGGAGGCAATTGCTAGCTACAGTAAAGTTACCTCAGGAGGTTAATTATTAGTTAAATTTACCTCAGGAGGTTATTGCTAACTAAAGTTACCTCAGGAGGTTATTGCTAGCTAAAGTTACCTCAGGAGGTTATTGCTAGCTAAAGCTTTTATTTTTTGTTTGTTGTCACTTGTTCCAGTTTTTGAGTGACTGAAAGACACTTTTTATAGTGGATTTTAAACGTATTTATTTTAAGATTTTCTCATTTAGTCTTCATCAGATCTCTCCATCCAGACCAGCAGTCTGGAACATTGTGACACGGCCGGTGTTTATCTGACCGTCCGGTTAGTGTGATGGAGTCGGATTGTTAAATCTGTCGTAAAAACCCAGTCTCTGTCCAAAATAAAGTCTGAGTGCAGTCAGGCAGAGAGGCTGCGGTTGCCAGATGCGTATAAAACCTACAACGCAAGCAAAGGGTTCGGGGAAACAGACACACACACATATAAACACACACACACACACATCTGCCAACTCAGCACTCTTTTCCCTCTCTCCCACTACTGCTTTTTTTCTCTTTCACTCTCCTAGTTTTTCTTTTTTTTTCCACTTTTTTCTTCCTTCCATTCTGTCACTTCTCTAAACGTTTCCTTTCTCTCTGTCTACGTTTTTTATTTTATTGCCTTTCACTCATTCTACCCCTCTCTGATTATAAGTGAAGTAATTATATTATTAGTAGCTGCTTAGCTAAAGTTACTATAAGTGGTTATTGCTAGCTAGCAAATTTTACCTCAGGAGATATTGATCTTATTGGATTAATTACAGATGACTGCATGTCTGTGTACTAAAGTTACCTCAGGAGATTATCTCTAACCTTGCTAGCCTAGCTTGCTAGCTAACCTAGCTTGCTAGCTAGCAATAATATAGCAATCCTGAGGTAATCCTGAGGTAGAGTTAGCTTGTATATCTAAAAATTCAGTGTCACTTCAGTGTTTGCTCCTGAGAGGAAAGCGGTGTTTGTGTGACGTCCTGCTGCTCTGACTGCAGTGACCGAATCGTGGGGGTTTCTGATTGACCCTCAGGAGGAAACTGTGGGCTTTTATAAAAAACGTATTTAAAAATTCAGATGCAATAATCTTCACTCTGCTCTCAGTGTGGAAAAGACTCAAGAATGAAAAACATGAAAAAATTCTTTCTTTCTTTCTTTCTTTCTTTCTTTCTTTCTTTCTTTCTTTCTTTCTTTCTTTCTTTCTTTCTTTCTTCATTCCTTTCTTCCTTCATATCTTCTTTCTTTCTTTCTTTCTTTCTTTCTTTCTTCCTTCCTTCCTTCCTTCTTTTCTTTCATCTTCCTCTCCTCCCTGCTATACCTCAGCACACCCTCTTCATGCTCCATGTCCCACTTTTCTTCTCCTTATATCCTTCCTCTCATGTTTTTTTTTCCTTCACCCCCTTTTTCCCCCTTCTTCCCCTCATCTGTCGTCCATCTGTCCTTTTTTAAAATATCTTTTAATCACACATTCCACATGTTTTTATATCTTTCCTTATCCCTTTTTGATGATCAACTCCTCACCTGTAAACTAAGGCATTTTCTCCTGCTTCATATGTATAATGGATGATATTCCACTGTGTGTGTGTGTCTGTGTGTGTGTGTCTGTGCGTGTGTGTGTCTGTGTGTGTGTCTGTGCGTGTGTGTCTGTGCGTGTGTGTGTGTCTGTGTGTGTGTTTGTGCAGTTGGTATTACATTGTGGTTATCCCGGCATCGCTGACATCATCAGGCAGGTGGGAAAATCCGGATGAAATAGACCTCCATGACGTGAGTCCAATAAGAATAACAACAACAATAATAATAATAATAATAATAATAATAATGCATGTAAATCAGTATGTGCATAAATTAATAAATAAATAAAACTGGAGAAACAAAATCAGATGTGTTTTTGGCAGAAAGGAAAGGATAAAGTGGGACAGATGGAGGGAGAAAAGGAGGACAGGTGATATGTGAGGGAAACATAGGAACAAGGGGAAGGAAAGAAAGAAGGAAGAGGAGGAGGAGAAGTGAAAAGGGAGGGGAAGGAGGGAAGATATTAAAGGTAGGGAGGAATGGTTAAAAAAAGAGGAAGAGTGTGAAAGAATATATGGCGTAGACGGGAGGGAGGAATGGAAGTGATAATAAAAGGAAAGGAAGGAAGGATGGAAAGAACTGATCAAAATGGGTAGGAAGGAAGCAGTAGAAGAACGGAAAGAAGTGATGGGAAAGGAATGAAGGAAAGAAGTAATAGAAAATGGCAAGGAAGTGTAGTGATAGAGACAGAGGAAGGAATCAGCGAAATGATAGAAAAAGGAACGAAAAAGGATATAAAGAAGAAGCTGTAGGGGTTATTATGGGATGTATATCATGAGTAGTACTCGAGACTCATCTCAGTTTCTCCTTTTCTTCTCATTAGCTTCTCGAGGTCAATAAAATTTCTTCATTGAGGCGCCGGCGCCGTTACTCTGAACCTCCGAGACCGTACATCACCGCCAAGCTGAAATACCTTCCTGAGACGTTCACCCTGGGAGACCAGCAGGAGTACAACGGCTTCTACAACCGTCCAGTGCCGAGCCTCACAACGTACCAGTGCTTCGTCATGGCTGAGATAAAGGAGCAGAACCTTCCCAACGCCAATGAGAAACAGGTACAACTCAACACCTTCCACATCTCCACCATCAGCTCTACACTTTCCACAACTCCACCATCTCCAGGATTCCACCACCTCCACCATCATCTCCACACCTTCAGCATCATCTCCAAACCTTCCACACCTTCACCATCATCTCAACACCTTACTCACCTGCACCATCTTCTCCAAACCTTCCAAATCACACCTTCCACATCTCCACCACCTCCACCATCATCTCCACACCTCCACCATCATCCACACACCTCCACCATCATCTCCACACCTTCCAAACTTCCACCATCATCTCCACACCTTCCACACCTCCACCAACATCTCCTCCCCCTCCACACCTCCATCATCATCACCACACCTTCCACAACTCCATTATCTCCACACCTTCTACACCTCCACACTTTATAACTTCCACCATTATCTCCTCATCTCCACTCCACACCTCCACATTCCCACACTTCCATCACATCTCCACATCACATCTTCTCACTTCCACATCTCCATGCCTCACACACCCACATCTCAATGTCTGGGCTCTCACGCCACAGTGGTGAGGTCTCCAGGGAACCCGGTTCTCTAAAGAACACCACTCACAGCTGATGTGTTTGTGAAAGGTCACGGCTAATTGGGCCGCACTGGAGAAGCGCTGGTCAATTACAGTCTTTAGTGTTAGCATGTGTTGATGTTAGAGCGGCTGTTTACACACACACACACACACACAAACACACACACGCACACGCAAGACATTACAATGCGCGAGTGTGTGTGTTTGTGTGTGTGTGTGTCTTACCCTTCTCAAGCCCTAAAAAGTTCTTTCTTTCTTTCTCTCTTTCTTTCTTTCCTTCCCCTTTTCTCTTTGTTCTTTTTTTTAAGTCATCCCTTACATTCTCTGTTATGTTTACAAAGTATATAACATAATCAAATCAGTAAACAATAGGACAATACAAACACACACACACACACACACACACACACCGGTTTTGACTTTGTATTATTATTTTTAATAAAGTTCTCTCGTCTCTTACGACACAGACGAGTCGAGGTTTGAGACGGAGCCCAGGGCCAAGTGGTGCATCTGTATGTGTGTGTGTGTGTGTGTGTGTGTGTGTGTGTGTGTGTGTGTGTGTGTGTGTGCGTGCCTCATAAAAAAAAAAAAGACAGCTCTAGGGCCAAAAACAATAGACTCAGCGATTAAAAATGGCTCATAATTCATCAGAAACGACAGGAGAGAGAGAGAGAGAGAGAGAGAGAGAGGGAAAGAGGGAGAGACAGAGGGAGGGAAAGAGCGAGAGAGAGAGACGAGAGAGGGAGAGACAGAGAGAGGTAAAGAGAGAGAGAGAGTAAGAATAGGAGAGAGAGAGAGAGAGGGAGAGAGAGCAAAAGAGTGAGAGACAGGGGGCAAAGAGAGGGGGGGTCAAATAAACACACAAAACCAGGTGTGTATGTAAAACATGATCATTTACACAAGTGAGGACGAAGAGAGAGGGGGGGGGGTTAAACAAAAGACAGAGGGAT
>NC_080729.1:20096433-20153933 GCF_019097595.1 Hemibagrus wyckioides | reverse complement strand
ATTAGTGTAGAAGAAGGCGGATCTTCTGCTTGTTCATCAGAGGTGGAAAAGGAGCAGCCGAGCGTTAAAATGGCTACTTTGGCTTAAAGTCACGTTTTTGTTTTTTTTCCTTCCTCAGCTCTTAAAAGGATCTCTGTTCATCATCACAATCCTTTACACAATCCTCGTCACTTCATTAGTGCATCTGCTTTATGATTGTCAAGCTGAGCGTGAAGGAGGACAAGGAGAAAAGAGAGAGAGAGAGTCATTGCCTGCTTTTTTCTCTTGCTCGCCCTCTTCGCTCACAGATCACATGACCTCCACGCTGAGTTCTCACCCCTTTATACACCCCCCCACACACACACAGGCCCTTGACCCACCCCTTCACCCCACCCACTTGAAATCACCTACAGCACCATTGCTCTAGAGCTGTGTTTTTTTTCCTGATTTTCACACGATACATAAATCTGAGGTCGGCCCGATTAAAGCGGCGGTCCGTCTCTCTTTTAGCTCGTACGTTAGTTCTCATCCAGGGTCGTGTTCACGTTTCACTCTACAGCGATGCTAATCCACTTTAGCCTCCTTTATCCATCTGGATACAACTGAATGCATATGCAGATTTCTCTCCAGAGTTAAATACGTGTAAATATGCGTGAAAATGTGTAAATATGCGCAAACCTCGATTGTGTGGCTTTGATCCGTTTATTTAACACACACAGGAAAACGTTTAAATTGACATTCATTTCAGTTACACGTTGTTTATCGAACAAAATCAAAACTGTAAACTATGACAAATAAGCCTACTGCTTTATTAATCAGTTAGGACAAAAGTAATGGCACCACATGAAAGGAGGAAGCCTTTGTGTGTATCTCTGGAGGACGAACCGCTGGAGGATTTACCTCTCATCACCCCCAGGAGGCGCTGTCGTCGCCGTGTCGTCTGTGTTTTGTAACAGTTTAGCTTTCAAGTGTACCAATGCTCGCTAACGTAATCATAGAGTTATACAACATTCAGTTTCTCTCTTAAACTCTCATACATTTTAATAAATACTAAGAATTAAATAATTTAGTTGTTCGACAAAACACAATCTTATTTCTTACGCTAATTTTAATTTCAATGATTAACGTTTTCACCTGATTTAGCGCTGTTATAGCACACAGCACACTGATCAACATATCGCTAATGCAGAGTTTTGCTGTTTTATAATTCATTCTAAATCTCTTATTTTAAATCTCTTAATTAAATTTCTATTCCTAAAAAAAATATTTTATTTTATTTTCTAATTGTATAGCGTGCATTTATCTTCTTATCCTCATTTTGTGTAATTATATTTTGCCTTTTTTAATTTAGTTTTTTTTTTTATTTTATTATTGTCAATTTTTTTTTACATGGATTTATTTTTAATATATTTTTTTATTTTATCTCTAAATTAGTATATAAATAAACAGCAGTAATAATTCTAGTAGTAGTAGTATGCTCTATAGTATTTATATTATTATTATTATTATTATTAGTCCCTCCCCTCGTTTCTCTCTCTCATTAATCTCAGACTTTCTCAGATTCCTCAGACTTCATCAGCGTTCCTCGTCAAGCGTGCGAGGTCTTCTCCTATCGACCCTCTCGGCTTTAATTCCCTTGACAATTTCCTGGAATTAGCAGTCAGCTCTGAGTGTGTGTGTGTGTGTGTGCTGTAATATTCATGACTTTCCCACCCCGTGTGAGAGTTGTGCTCTGCGTAATTGACTGTGTTGTTGAAACGCTGCTTTGCTGTATTCGTCATTAACCCGCCGACATCCTGCGTGTTTTATTGCCGGTCTTCGGATCGAGCGCACGTTCCGATCAGTTCCGTTCCGTCCCAGGTCTGGGTTCTCAAGCACAACTCTCAGGCGTTAATCTCAAGCGGCGGCTTGGATATTTGAGCCTGAATATTGATAGCTCTTTATTTTTTCTTCTTCTTTCTTTTCCTCCCTCCGTCTTCTCTCCACAGGTCCCAGTACTTCCTGCTGCCCAGACACTCCAAGTTAGTTCCTGCTGTCTCTCTCTCTGTCTCTCTCTCTCTCTCTCTCTCTCTCTCTGCACGTTCCCTTGTAGCTCTCTTCAGCTTGTTTGTGGGCTTGTGTGTGTCTCTGTATCTCGCTGTTTTTTGTCTCTCAGCAACCACATCAATCACCACTGCCATTTATCCCGGCCTGCGCTGCATCACCCTGCACTTTATTACCGTTTCGTGTCTGTCAGTGGCGGCCGCAGACGGTCGCCGGGGTAACCGAGCATCTGACTACGTTTCCAAAGACGTGCCGCCAAAAAAGATCTGCAAGACGCTCTAAATTTACACACACGCTCCACGTCTGGGAAAAGATTCATTCAAAAACACTTAAAAAAATATTTCATTATCCTTCATTTTGCTATAATTAGCTGCAGTTAAAAACAAGGACGAGGAACTTATAATATTTTTTCCAGAGAGATTATTCTGGGCTTGTAGCTAATTAAGGTTGATTAAGTGCAACTTCTGCAGTGTTTCTGCTCGGTTCTCCCGCTCCTGTCCCATTTCACATCTCGGTTCTTGCTGGTATTCGTCCCGACCGACCGCTGGGATCCTTCCTCAAAAAAAAAAAAAAAAAAACACCTCCTTAATTCGCACGTGTGTTGACGTGCTCGTTTCCCGCCGCATGTTTTCCTACACTCTAATTCCCCTTTATCAGATCCAGGCCGCCTCCTTGTTTTCTTCTTAATCGTCCTCCATCCTTCTCTAAAAAAAACAAGTCCAATTAAGCGCTCTCAGCCTCGGCCGAGTTCAGAAACGGGGAGAAGATTAGCCATAAATCATCTTATAACCGCTGACAAGAAATCTGGGGCGATTTGGAGAGAAGTGAGGAATCGGAGCAAGCGCAATTAATGATCGATTCATGAGGAGGTGAAAAAAAGAACAGCCAGGATTAGAGATCTAAGAAAATAAACACTTGGAGTGTAGACGGTGTTCCGGCTGAACCTCGGGTGATGTAATCGCTCAGAACTCGGGGTGAAGTTTGCTTCTGACGTTTTTGCACAGGAGGTGTTTAGTTGTGTTTCTAATCAGTTACAGTGCAAAATACTATAATACAACTGATTTCGGCATGATGATATATATATATATATATATATATATATATATATATATAGCCCCGCCCACAAAACTCAAAAAAAGGCAGTGCTTACAGAGAACAGAAAACGTCCAAGGGGTGAAAGAGTACCTGTGCTAAATTTTCGCAAAATCTTCCACTGCAGCGTGTCGGCTTCTGTAGACACACGCCACAGTCTCCGCCTCCTTTTATAGGGTGTCATTACTTTAGTCTAACTAGATGTCTTGTTTTGGATCTTTGAGTTGGTGTGTAACTGAAATAAATGTGATACACACATAACGTTAGAGAGTTATTGTGATATCGTTGATTTGAGCTTCTGCTCCTTCACCATGTTAGCATCATGACATGCTAACGTTCCTGTCTCTCTCTCTCTCTCTCTCTCTCTCTCTCTCTCTCTGTCTGTCTGTCTCTCTCTCTCTCTCTCTCTCTGTCTGTCTGTCTCTCTCTCTCTCTGTCTGTCTGTCTTTCTCACTCTCTGTCTCTCTCTCTTTCACTTTATCTGTAAATTTCCATCCGAATGTTGGACAACAAGCTCACCGCTTCTTTCGTAGCGATCGTAGCGATTCTTATTTTTCCCGTTTCTGACAGACAGTAGTGTTGCGAAATGTCGTGGGGAAAACGTCCATATTTATATTGTACTTAAAAAAAAAATAATAATGTATGTTACAGAAAAATGAACTTAAATCAAAATTTTAATAAAAAGAAATGACATCAAACAGCTGAACTCGCAGTGTGGATGGGCGTGGCTTGATATTCGAATGATCACTTGCAGAAGTTACAGAGCAGCTACCCTTCCTAGGTTCCCTTTTGCATGCTAGATTAGTCCCGCCCACTCGTAATAGCCGTTGTTTTGTATCCAGACAGGTGGATGGAAACTCTGTGTTTGTTTTGTTTTGTCTTTTCTCTCCTCGATGCTTCCCTGACATCTCACCTCAGCACAGCACATCCTCTCTCCACGTCCTCCATGGCAGCCTCGCCCTCATCACCCTGCCTCCTGCCTCCACAGCCACATGACCAACGTTATCTCTCTGTCTCGCTCAACACTTTCTTTTCTTTCTTTCTTCTTCAGGAATGAGAGAACATCCTCCCATCTCTGTGTGTGAGCTGGCTGACCACATCGAGCGCCTCAAAGCCAACGACAACCTACGCTTCTCACAGGAGTACGAGGTAATAAGCCTTCATACCTACAACTCCCTACCCCGCCCCATCCTTCTCTATTCCCCCCTCTTCTCCCTACCCACCCCCTTCCTTCTCTATTCCCCCCTCTTCTCCCTACCCCACCCCCTTCCTTCTCTATTCCCCCCTCTTCTCCCTACCCACCCCCTTCCTTCTCTATTCCCCCCCACTTCTCCCTACCCACCCCCTTCCTTCTCTATTCCCCCCTCTTCTCCCTACCCCACCCCCTTCCTTCTCCATTCCCCTCCACCCCCTTCATCCAAACCCTTTTCTTACCCCACCCCCCTCCTTCTCCCAAACCTTTTTTTACCCCACCTTCTCCTACTCCACCCTCCTTCTCCCTCCCCATTTTCTCTATTCCCTTCCCTACCCTACCCCGTCCATCTCCATTTCCCCCCACCTCCATACCCAACCCCCGGCTTCTCTTCCCCCCTTCACCCTGCCCCTCCTCCTGCCTACCCTACCCCCTCCTTCTCCATTCCCCTCCCTACCCCACCCCCCTCCATACCCCACCCCTCTCCTTCTCCCCACCCCTCCCCCACCTCCCTACCCCCTTGTAGCTGATATATTTTTTCTGGCTGTTGGATAAAAATAAACTCTTGTCTCACTTAGACTTTCCGGGGGGAAAAAAATAAACACTAACAACAAAATAAAACCCATGCCACCAGCTCAGTGTTGTGTAATGATGTAATGAATTCCCTTTTAAGAAGCGTTTCATAATTCAGGTGCTGTGTCTGGTTTGTACCTTGATTGTCTGTCTTTGTTTGTTTGTTTTGGGCTTTGTTATATTGCTGCTGTTCACATGCTCGTCCTGACTGTTCTGACAGGAATTCACGTTTGTGTTGGAGCAGATGCTGGTTTTCAGCAGCGTGCTCCTGCGGGTTCACTCCACGCTCCTGATTTGCAGAGAGCAAGCTCTGATTTCTCGCTCGCGGCAGTCGGAACGACAGAGCGAGACATTTCACTTGGTGAAAAAAAGCATGGTGATGAAACTCGCAGAATGTCGTTCTCAGGAAATCACAAAACATCTCTGAAATGAAATAAACAGTTCAGTAAATGTTTCGGCTTGATGTTGTATTCTGCTTCCTTTAAAGTCAGTGAACTGACCGCAAGTTTCAGCTCATAACATCGCTTCGGGGGCAGGATTTAATTCCCTATGTTAATGTATTTCCTCAGATGGTGGCCCTTAGAGAAGTTTGACTAATATACAAAGCAGTCAGTTGCATTCAAGATAGGCCACGCCCCTTTCAAGTCTAGACAAATTTAATGGTAGCTTAACAAACTAGCTCAAATAACACACCCCACTTAGAAGGCGGAGTTCCAAGCCTCACATTTTCTGTTTATTTTAAATTTCCATTAATCTACGAATCTGCAGATCTACGCTTCCAGTCAGCAGGTTTCCCTGGCAGGAAGTGATGCGTTGCCTCCTATAAAGGAAGCAACCTCCTCCTCCTCCTGCCCCCACTTCCCCACTCCTCCTCTAGGGAACAGATGGAGATCATCACGTCTGTTGGCGCTCCTTCTTCTCTCTCTGCAGCTTCGATCCCGTTGCCTCCCGCTGTTTGTGCAGTCGTATCTGCCAAAGGGCGCTGCAGCCCACCTCCTCTGGCACCGCCTTTACAGGAAGTGAAGTATTAGACAGAGAAATACTCGCGCAGAATAGCATGAAGGCCAAGAGCCGCACCTCAGGATTCCAGATTGTGAGTCACAAACACACCAGAGGCGGTCATCTCGTTTAGAGGTCATGTGACCTCAAGGGCATCTTGGGTAAAAATTTAGAAGAGGAGGAGGAGGTGGAGGGCGTAGCTTCTGCATGGGGTTTTTTTCTGCGCATGAGTGTGTTTGTTTGTTTTTATTTGTAGTCACCAGTGGTTATTTGTTTGTTTGTTTATAGAAGGTAGTGAGGACTACACAATTGTTATTTAGGACATGATAAATAAAAAATAAGAACATGTGTGTGTGTGTGTGTGTGTGTGGGTGTGTGTGAACACCTGAGATGTCGAGAGACAGAGCGGAAACTAGCACACTAACAAGCGAGAGCATCAGGTGATGTTTTGTCTCGGCTCCAGCACTCGACCGCCGTTCCTGTGTCATTATTCGCGTCTCTCTACCTTGTCAATGCAGGCGCTGACAGCTTACACTGTGTGTGTGTGTGTGAGGGAGATGTATAACTGCAGGCTAAACCTCCTCACGCTAACATCCAGGATGTTGACAGAGTTTTTCGCATCAGGTTCCTTTACTCTGTGGTGGCGTTGACGTGTGTTAGACTCACGTGTTGATCCTGGATCATTAACATAACTCATTTCTCTGAGAAAACAAAGCAGCTGTGATAGAAAAAACAATAATGGATCATTTCTCTGATTAATTGAGTTTCATGTCGCAGTGTGAAACAGATGCTGGCTCCGTTCGCCGATTATCCGAGCAGGTGAGGGGCGGAGTGACGGACGGGTCGAGTCCGGTCTAGAACGTGTGGATCGATGGTGAATAACAGCTCCAGAGCACCTCGGTGTGTCTCTCCACAGATCGATACATCCGGGGAAAATTCGGGGACGAGGATCTGTGCTGTTTTTAATACAATTAACTTTTTGTAGGAATTTCCACAAACTCTGCACTTCTAATTAGTTTTCCGGCGACGTGGTGAACATCCACTCTTTGTCCTATTGATGTGCAGCCGTCATTCTGACGATTGATCAAAGGAGCGAGATCCTAAAGGGCTCATTAGCCTCTCGCCGTCCTGTCACTTTTCCTGAAGCGACTCTGAGTCTCTCACAGCCTCGTCTGCTGTTACTGCACCAGGAAGATCACCGCTTTCTTCTCACGTTACGGGATCTTTATTTAAACCTCCGTCCGTCTGAAGTGCAGAGCAGTGACTGAGCTGGAGAACCACACCACAGCAGCTGGAGTTTAAAAAAAATAGACGTGGTGTTTTATATTGTGACAAAATGATCAAAGTTTTTAAATTATATAACCATATTCTCCTATCCCCTGTTTCTCTCTCTCTCTCTCTCTCTCTCTCTGTCTCTCTCTCTCTGTCTCTCTCTCTGTCTCTCTCTCTCTGGCTGTCTCTCTGTCTGTCTCTTTCTCTCTCTCACTGACATTCATTCATCATTCATTTTCTTTCTTACCTTCCTTCTCTCTCATTTTCCCCTTTACTCTTGTTCTCTCTCTCTCTCTTTCTCTCTCTCTCTCTCTCTCTCTCTCTCTTCACTCTGTCTCATTGTTTTTTCTCTCTATTTTTCACCATTTACGCAAACAAATCTACAGCATGACACCAAGACAAGAAAAATACACAGGCGGAAAATTATACAGCCACATTCCCCATTTTCTCTCTCTCTCTCTCTCTCTCTCTCTCTCTCTCTCTCTGTGTCATTGTTCTTCCTGTCCTCTCCTGTCAGTGGCTCTGAATAAAGTGCAGGTGGGTCACTTCTTCACTCCATCAGGCCTGGGGGTCTGGATGACTTCGTCACGGTCAAACTGCAGCTGCTTCACCTTCAGCAAAGAGCAGGAACATTACCACATTACCACACACACACCTCAGACACAGCTGTGGCACAAGCACACACACACACACAACAGCATGGATGGGTGGATGGATGGATGGATGGACGGATGGACCATCAGGCTGTATTAACGGTATTAACAGAATACATGTGGATGGTTGCACATGGAGAAGATGGATGACTGAAGGAACATTTGTTTAGATAGAGGATAGATGAATGGATGGATGGATGGATGGATAGATAAAGGGTTAGATAAAAGAAATGTGGAAAGCTAAATAAATATGGATATATATGGTTTATATATACACATATATATTAAATGGACATATGGACTGAAGGCGAATGGTTAGATGATGGAAGTATAGTAGGATATATGGATAGAGGGACTGTTGATGGACAAGTAGATATTACATCATCAGGTGTTGTATTATTTTAAATGGAGGTGGACATATGGGAGGATAAATTGACACACAGGTAAATTGTTGTACGAGATGGATGGATAGACAGATATGAATTGACAGATGGCTATCTGGAGGATGTATGTATGGATATATGGACATTGGAGGGAGAATAGATGGAGACAAATGGATGGTTAAATGGATGTTTAGATGGAAGACATTTGTACTGATGCACAGGAATAGATAATTGGACAATTATGACATATATATGGATGGAAAGATGGCAAGTAATATGGAGGTGTGGATGGATGGATGGATTAACAGTTACATGGTATATGGTTAGATGGAATCTGAGAAACTCATGACTACAGAATCTGTAGAATACACTGTGTTATGGCAAGTGACAGCGTGTTATACTGTAGTACAGTGTGTTACAGCATGGTACAGAGAGTTCCAGCGAGTTACTGTGTTACAGAGTGATGTAGAGTGATACAGTGATGCAGAGTGATTTATTACAGTATTACAGAGTGTTAGTGTTACAGAGAGTTACACTGTAATAGAGTAATACAGAGAGTTCCAGTGAGTTACTGTGTTACAGAGTGATACAGTGATGCAGAGTGATTTATTACAGTATTACAGAGTGTTAGTGTTACAGAGAGTTACACTGTAATAGAGTAATACAGAGAGTTCCAGTGAGTTACTGTGTTACAGAGTGATGTAGAGTGATACAGTGATGCAGAGTGATTTATTACAGTATTACAGAGTGTTAGTGTTACAGAGAGTTACACTGTAATAGAGTAATACAGAGAGTTCCAGTGAGTTACTGTGTTACAGAGTGATGTAGAGTGATACAGTGATGCAGAGTGATTTATTACAGTATTACAGAGTGTTAGTGTTACAGAGAGTTACACTGTAATAGAGTAATACAGAGAGTTCCAGCGAGTTACTGTGTTACTGAGTGTTAGAGTGGTGTGGTCCAGCATGTTAGGGGTTATTAGTGTCACAGCGTTACAGGGTGGTACAGTATGTGTTGCAGCACATTGCAGCTTGTTGGATTCAGAAATACATTTCATTTTTAAAAAATGTGAACAATGTCATAATTGAACCCCTCTGTCTCATAAAAATCCTCTGCCGCTTCACCCTCGTTCGGTCGGGTCGCTCGTTCGATGTTCTGGGTCGCTATAGAAACAAAACCTCTCCAGATTACAGCCCTGCTGCATTGTGGGATACGGATCACCGTCCAGACACCGAGCATGCCAACGAAAGTTCTGTGAGCTGAATTCATAAGTGAGAGTCCTGTTCAGTTTGTCACTCACAATCTGTCTCTCTTTCTCTCTGTTTTTTTCCCTCACTCTAGTCCATTGATCCTGGCCAACAGTTCACCTGGGAGAACTCCAACATGGAGGTGAACAAACCCAAAAACCGCTACGCTAACGTCATCGCCTACGATCACTCCAGGGTCGTGCTGTCCTCCGTGGACGGTGAGAGTCCATCAGCCGGGCACTCCATATTTTAATGCTAATGATTATCATTATTTACAATTATATATGTATAAAATTTTAGTATATAAAAGTCATTTTGAAGTTTTTAAAGATTCTTCGCCACTTCTCCACAGGTGTCCCAGGTAGCGACTACATCAACGCCAACTACATCGACGGCTACCGTAAGCAGAACGCGTACATCGCCACGCAGGGCCCTCTGCCCGAGACGCTCAGCGATTTCTGGAGGATGGTGTGGGAGCAAAGGACCAACACCATCATAATGATGACCAGACTGGAGGAGAAATCACGGGTCAGTTCTCAACATCTTATAAATACATTCTAAATAAAACCTTTACTATGTATTCATAATAATAATAACCTCATCTGACCTGTAACCGCTCATTCACACAGACACTTAATATAAAAATCATAGAAAAAACTTGATCTATTAAAGGATTGCATGTCTTTAAAGGCGTTAAAGAATGTATCGTCATTAGTGATTAGTGATATTAGTTTATCGCCCAGCCCTGGTGTAAAGGTATAGTGGATACGGTGAAGTTCTCTGTAAAGGAGAAGTTTATTTAGCATGTCTGGAAGGCGTGTCCAGTATCATACTAATAGCGGGAAAAATTGAGAAAGAAACGATTATAGCTGGTACTTACGTCCGTCGATAAGAGCGAACGCACGTTAGAATTATATGACACAGTTAAGACTAATGGTGAAGGATCAGGATATTGAGATTCATAGCTAATGTCCACTGAGCGAAATAAAAAGATTCTCACCTAGAAATACATAAATCTCTAAAGAGAAAAAAAAAGGTTGAAGTTTAGCAGTCAGACTAAGTGGCGCTGCGGTGTAATGGCTCGTGACGCTCTTCACTAAAACAAAAAGCCTGTTGGGAAAATGTCAGTGCATCAGTGTAAGTGTGATGGTTGTGCAGCTATCCGGAGTGTGAAATGTCACATCTGACAGCCGCTGGGCGTTAAAGCTTCCTCACCCTGAGAAAATTGCACTCGCGGGTCAGGATGATGGACAGAAGGTCAGATCGGGGATAAAGGAAACACAGAGTAGAAGAACACGATGGAGTGAAGGACGTCAATTCGGGACAAGGCAGAGCGTGTCGTACGTTAATGTCACCGAGACGTAACGTGATGTTTCCCGCTGCTGATAATCGTTCAGATATGAACGAATTCCGTTCACATTTTCCGCTGGGATCGCAATTTTCATTTACAGTTCAGAGCTTTGAAATAACGAGTGATCTTCACGACTGTGGTTTAGGAAGCACACGGTGTGACATGGTGTGAAGTCGTAATGTGAAAAACACCATTTTAAAAAAGTGTGTAATTGTTCATTCCTGACACTGTTGAATGGCTCGTTTTTGATTAGCCACAAGGTGTTGATTAATCTTCTAAATGGCCTTATTGTTTCTGTAGTTTGGGATTTTTAAACATCAGACACTCCATGTTCCATAAACTCATTTTTGTGTAATGATATAATGTGATATGAGTTCTAGAAGTACATTTCTGTAGCATTCTATCACGTTTATGGAAATGATTCAGTCAGTGAAATGCAGTTCAGTAATCAGTGATTCATGTAATAATGAGTGATTCAGTTAGTAATCAGTGATTCAGTTGGTAAACAGTGATTCAATTAGTGATAAGTGATTCAGTTAGTAACAGTGATTCAATTAGTAATCAGTGTTTCAGTTAGTGATAAGTGTTTCAGTAATCAGTGATTCAGTTAGCAATAAGAGATTCATTTGATAATCAGTGATTCAGTTAATCAGTGTATCAAGTGAAAATGTAGTATAAAAGAACACTTCAGGATATACTGTACCAGGAAAATGATCAACTCTGGGGTTTAACAGTAACTCCGCTTTACGTTGTTGATTATTTCCTAGTGCTTCATTCCTTATGTGTCTGAAACGATGGAGAATTTGTGTTGTATTTGCTCAGATTCTGTTTTTTTTGTTATAAATGTCACAGGTTAAGTGTGACCAGTACTGGCCGGTTCGTGGAACAGAAACATACGGAATGATCCAGGTCACCATGTTGGATACGGTGGAGCTGGCGACGTACAGCGTGCGCACGTTTGCACTTTATAAGGTAAAAAAAAAAGGCAAAACACACACACACACACACACACACACACATGCAACCATACACAAATACACATTTCCATTTGCAAGTACACAGCAGAATAAATAATATTTAAACTCCATCTGTTCCTCCACATGATTCACTCAGTGGAGGATTTTAGGATTTACACTTCAAACACGTGAATGTTTTCCCACTCACTGGATAACCTGAGCTTTTTTATTTATTGAGTTTTTTTACTTATTGATTTTTTTTTTTTATTTGGTATCAGAACGGCTCCAGTGAGAAGAGAGAGGTGAGACAGTTCCAGTTCATGGCGTGGCCTGATCACGGCGTGCCCGAGTACCCCACGCCCATCCTGGCCTTCCTGCGCAGGGTTAAAGCGTGTAACCCTCCAGACGCTGGGCCTATGGTGGTCCACTGCAGGTGAGCTAACATGTTATGCTACACCGCTGACCTTTACAGCATGTCAGCTTACCTTACGTACACATCTCGGGCCACGTTGCTTGCTTTACTCAGTCTTCAGCTGATCCAGTCTTAAAGGAACTGTTTACATTAAAAAAATCCAGATAACTCATGATGACTCAGTGATTCAGTTAACGATAAAGATTTGGTGAATCAGATAGCGATAAATAAGTGATAATTCAGTTACTGATCAATGATTCAGATGGCAATGTGTGATTCAGTTAATTATCTATGATTCAGTTAGTATTAGAATAAAATGGAATAGAATAGATAGCCTTTATTGTGATTGTATAATAAAATTATAATTTTTCAGTGATTCAGGCAGTTCAGTAGTAAATGATTCAGTTAATATTAAGCAGTTCAGTAGTAAATGATTCAGTTAATATTAAGCAGTTCAGTAGTAAATGATTCAGTAATCACTGAATGAGAAGTGAAAGTTGATTTCAGATACGGATAAGAAATCATGAATAACCGTTTTTTTGCGGCTCAGCGCTGGCGTGGGTCGCACCGGCTGCCTCATCGTGATCGATGCCATGCTGGAACGCATGAAACACGAGAAAACGGTGGACATTTACGGCCACGTGACGTGCATGCGCTCTCAGAGGAACTACATGGTGCAGACGGAGGATCAGTACATCTTCATCCACGAGGCACTGCTGGAGGCGGCGACCTGCGGCATCACCGAGGTTCCTGCGCGAAACCTCTATACACACATCCAAAAACTGAGCCAGCTGTCGCCCGGAGAACCCGTCACCTACATGGAGCTCGAGTTTAAGGTCTTTATCACTTTAACATCTGCGTTTTAAACCTTTTACAATACGCCGTTTACAATTTCAACACTCAACTGAAGCTCTGACTCACTGACAGCTACATATAGTTGAGTGCAAAAGTTTGTGCACCCTTCAGACAACATGACTAGATTAGTATTTCCGTGAAAGCTGCAGCGATGTAAATAAAATATTCTAGAAGAAAAATGGAGTCGTCTCTCACAGATGGGCCGTGGGTCTCGAACGCTCTTTATGCGTGAGCAGGATGCTGAGATACAAAAACAAACTTCATTTCATATGAGAATTTCTCGCACGTATAACTCATTTTTTGGATGCGCGATATGTGAAATAACACTTTTTGGATAGCCGAGCTGGACGTCTGGACGTGACGATAAACATGTAAATATTAGTGTTCGGGTCATACAGCAGTAAAAAAAAAAAAAAATGGAAGAAAGAAAGGGGAAAAAGTCCTTAAATGAAATCAGCAGTGTTTCTCAAAAAGTGTAAAAAAAAAAATAAATCAGTTGGTGCAGAAGGAGCGTTTGTAGAACCAAGTTTCACTCCACGCTGCCCATCTGTGCTCTGGTGCTGCCAGTCACGCCTTCGCTCAGCGCTCAGCCAGCGCGCACACACACACACACACACACAGAGAGAGAGTTCAGTTTAATCTCTCATTTACACTCCATTACACTTTCCCACACTCCACTATTCCAACCTGTCCAACAGAAACCAAACACTTTGTCCCTTTTTGTCTGCTTTCTGCTTCTGTTTGTTTGAAAAACTTTAAACTTTGTTGTTCATTAAACCGGATGAGAGAGAGAAAATCATCAGACAATCCGTCTTGTATTACATCATCACTTCACTGTCTCATATTACATCATCACTTCACCATCTCATGTATTACATCATCACTTCACCGTCTCATGTATTACATCATCACTTCACTGTCTCATATTACATCATCACTTCACTGTCTCATGTATTACATCATCACTTCACTGTCTCATGTATTACATCATCACTTCACCGTGTCATGTATTACATCATCACTTCACTGTCTCATATTACATCATCACTTCACCGTCTCATGTATTACATCATCACTTCACCGTCTCATATTACATCATCACTTCACCATCTCATGTATTACATCATCACTTCACCGTCTCATGTATTACATCATCACTTCACTGTCTCATATTACATCATCACTTCACTGTCTCATGTATTACATCATCACTTCACCGTCTCATGTATTACATCATCACTTCACCGTCTCATATTACATCATCACTTCACCGTCTCATGTATTACATCATCACTTCACCGTCTCATGTATTACATCATCACTTCACCGTCTCATATTACATCATCACTTCACCGTCTCATATTACATCATCACTTCACCGTCTCATGTATTACATCATCACTTCACCGTCTCATGTATTACATCATCACTTCACTGTCTCATATTACATCATCACTTCACTGTCTCATATTACATCATCACTTCACCGTCTCATGTATTACATCATCACTTCACCGTGTCATGTATTACATCACTTCACCGTCTCATGTATTACATCATCACTTCACCGTCTCATGTATTACATCATCACTTCACCGTCTCATGTATTACATCATCACTTCACCGTCTCATGTATTACATCATCACTTCACCGTCTCATATTACATCATCACTTCACCGTCTCATGTATTACATCATCACTTCACCATGTCATGTATTACATCATCACTTCACCGTCTCATGTATTACATCATCACTTCACCGTCTCATGTATTACATCATCACTTCACCGTCTCATGTATTACATCATCACTTCACCGTCTCATATTACATCATCACTTCACCGTCTCATGTATTACATCATCACTTCACCATGTCATGTATTACATCATCACTTCACCGTCTCATGTATTACATCATCACTTCACCGTCTCATGTATTACATCATCACTTCACCGTCTCATATTACATCATCACTTCACCGTCTCATGTATTACATCATCACTTCACCATGTCATGTATTACATCATCACTTCACCGTCTCATGTATTACATCATCACTTCACCGTCTCATGTATTACATCATCACTTCACCGTCTCATGTATTACATCATCACTTCACCGTCTCATGTATTACATCATCACTTCACCGTCTCATATTACATCATCACTTCACCGTCTCATGTATTACATCATCACTTCACCATGTCATGTATTACATCATCACTTCACCGTCTCATGTATTACATCATCACTTCACCGTCTCATGTATTACATCATCACTTCACCGTCTCATGTATTACATCATCACTTCACCGTCTCATGTATTACATCATCACTTCACCATCTCATGTATTACGTCATCACTTCACCGTCTCATGTATTACATCATCACTTCACCGTCTCATGTATTACGTCATCACTTCACCGTCTCATGTATTACATCATCACTTCACTGTCTCATATTACATCATCACTTCACTGTCTCATATTACATCATCACTTCACCGTCTCATGTATTACATCATCACTTCACCGTGTCATGTATTACATCACTTCACCGTCTCATGTATTACATCATCACTTCACCGTCTCATGTATTACATCATCACTTCACCATGTCATGTATTACATCATCACTTCACCGTCTCATGTATTACATCATCACTTCACCGTCTCATGTATTACATCATCACTTCACCGTCTCATGTATTACATCATCACTTCACCGTCTCATATTACATCATCACTTCACCGTCTCATGTATTACATCATCACTTCACCATGTCATGTATTACATCATCACTTCACCGTCTCATGTATTACATCATCACTTCACCGTCTCATATTACATCATCACTTCACCGTCTCATGTATTACATCATCACTTCACCATCTCATGTATTACGTCATCACTTCACCGTCTCATGTATTACATCATCACTTCACCGTCTCATGTATTACGTCATCACTTCACCGTCTCATGTATTTCGTCATCACTTCACCGTCTCATGTATTACATCATCACTTCACCATTCAATGCCTGAGTGTTTTGCCATCTTTTGTTGTCTTATGTTTTTGTAATGCAATGTATTAAAAGGTGTGTGTGTGTGTGTGTGTGTGTACAGAATCTGGCCAGTTCCAAAGCTCACACATCACGCTTCATCAGCGCCAACCTGCCATGCAACAAGTTCAAGAACCGGCTGGTGAACATTATGCCGTTCGAGTCAACGCGTGTGTGTCTGCAGCCAATCAGAGGGGTGGAGGGGTCCGACTACATCAACGCCAGCTGCATCGACGGTTACAGGTAACACACACACACACACACACACACACACAGTATGACACCTCTGAGCTTTTAAACAGCTCATACTCAGCTTTCACACCTTCTCATGTTTATCACCGAATGAACAGCGCTCTCCACCTCCACCATGTGGACTACAGCATTCTCTCCATCTGCCTACCTGTCTGTCTCCCTACCTGTCTGTCTGCATACCTGTCTGTGTCTCTGTACTGATTTCTCTTACAGGTCTCATTACTGAGCTGTTCTCTCGCTCTCTCTGTCTGTCTGTCTGTCTGTCTGGGTTTGTTTGCCTAGCTGTCTGTTTCTCTCTTTCTGCTTGTCTGTCTATCTGTCTCTAACAGTCTATCAGTCTGTCTGTCTATCTGTCTGTCTCTAACAGTCTGTCTGTCTGTCTCTAGCACTCTATCTGTCTGTCTCTAGCAGTCTATCTGTCTGTCTGTCTTTTTCTTTGTGTCTGTTGATAGGTCTATATGTTCTTCCGTCTGTGTACCTGTATGTCTGTCTGTTTACCTGTCTGTCCATCTGAATGTTAATCTTTATGTTTATCTGTCTGTCTGTCTGTCTGTTTGTTTGTCTCTCTACCTTTCTGTTTGTTTCTCTGTCTCTGAATACTATCAGAGGCTGTCTACCTCTCTATCCATATGTCTGTGTCTCAGTGTGTGTTGATTTCTGTGTGTTTTCCCATCAGACTGGTTCTTTTTCTCTGTCTGTTTGTCTCTGTCAGTCTGTCTGACAAGTAGATAAACAGACAAGTGGACATGGTGTCCTGGGGTGTGGTGTGTGTGTGTAATGAGAGCGTCTCATGTCTCTATATCTCTCTGTAAATATGCGCAGCGGTGACGGATCCCGATGCTTTTTTTAATGAAGTGTTTTTCCAAACATGCTCCTGTTCTACACATCGGAGTCGCTCAGTGCTCCGGTGGGATTCACCGCTCCGGGACATGACTAGCGATTCCCAGCAGGTGCCAGGAGCCCTTCCAGCTCTGAGTATCCGTATTTAAGACCGGAGATGTGCTGCAGCCTCACTGCTGTGGTGTTTTGACACTCTCTGGTCAGCTTGATAAGATTCCCTCTGATTACTAGTCATGATTTTCCCCGGAATTGTACAGGGGAGTCGCAACAGGTCTCATCCCAATTCATAAGCGGATGAATCCTGGTTGGTTGTGCGTCTCCGGGGTGGAAACGTGTCGGTGTTGCGTTACAGAAATTCGAGCCTTTCAATACATCTTTTAATTAAACGATCACCACGGCTCCTGCTGGATGTGTGGAGCTTTTAGAGCCGAGTCCAGCTCAGAAGAAGGAAGGAAGGAAGGAAGGCCTGTGTGTGTGTGTGTGTGTGTCCTCCTTTCTGCTCTCCGTTTCTTCATTTGTCAGAACAAGACCCTGAGCAGACTTTAATCTCCAGCTTCTACGTTATTGCCTCGCCTGCAGCACCTTCATTAGCTGCTAACCCGTGTGTGTGTGTGTGTGAGATAGACAGTGAAAAATGTGAGGCTCAGTGAAAGACGTGCTTGAAATCCACAGTACTCATGTTGCGCTGCTTCCACCTAGTGGTCATTCACGTGCATTCAGAATGCAGGATTTATTTTTTATTTTTTTACTTCCTTGTTTGTGGTGTTTACTGGTGAGGGAATGACCGTTTAAAGTTGCTATAACGTGAGCGAGAAACTTCTTCCACAGTGTAACAGACAGGAAAAGACATTTTCTATAACAGCGTCAACATGTAATGTTTTATTTTCCTCATGTCAAAGGTGCAATACTTAATCCACCTTTAATGTATATTTGTTTGATTTAAATCAAAAAGTGTTTCATATTAAAAAATGGACGTGTAATTGTGTGTGTGTGTGTGTGTGTGTTTTAAAGACAACAGAAAGCGTACATCGCCACTCAGGGTCCTCTGGCTGAGACCACAGAGGATTTCTGGAGGATGCTGTGGGAGCACAACTCCACCATCGTGGTGATGCTGACCAAACTCCGTGAGATGGGACGGGTAAGTGTGTGTGTGTGTGGGTGTGTGTGGGTGTTTCAGCTTTGCTATTCACTATTGTCATCCTCAGGCACAGATATGTTTTTTGAAAACATTTTTTTCATTTTTTTAAATAAAGTTTCTTTATTCAGTCAAATAACTTAGCTCTTATAACGCTAATGCGGTTTCTAGCCTAGCGTGAATGTTGTTAGCTAGATCAAATCACTAGCCATCTTACAATGCAAAACAGACCTTAGTATGTATGAGCGAAAATATCCAGTATTCCTCATGATGTGATTATCACAAATTAAATATAAAATTCTTTGGTCCGTTTTTATTTATTTCAGGTTTTAAATTTTCTACATTTTTTATATAAACACTAAACTTTTACTGTTTTAAACGTTTTTCAATAAAAATAAAAATGTATTAAAATCTGAGCATTGTGGACCAAATGCTAGTAAACATTGCATGTTTATTTTTTGTATTATTTTTTTTCGACGCAGCTCGATTTTCTACTCAAACGCAGTTTTTTTCCAGACCTGGCAACATTCTGAGCGCTCCTCGTGGAGCTGGTCTAGGGTTCGGAGTTAATCAGCGCTTTTCTCCAGAGCTCCGTGATGCTTTTGGAGATGTTTACAGCGTGTGCTTTTCCTTCAGGGACGCTCCGTATGTAAATAAAATCACCCGATGCTCGGTCACTCGGGGGTTAAACGGCGCTCCGCTCGTGTTTGTCACGGAGCCAGTGGGCGTAATAATCCGTCTCGTGCGAGAGGAGTTCCAGCGTTACGAGAGGCGGTCCTCTGAGAGCGAGGGCTGGATCGTGGATCTCACGCTCGGGGTCAGAGTGGAGAAGTGTGAAGAGGCCTAATGTGATTTAATACAGCTTTTTAATTCCAGTAGAAATGTAGTCTGTAGTCCAACAGCAGCTAATCTGTCTATCTGTGTGTGTGTGTGTGTGTGTGTGTGTGTGTGTGTGTGTGTGTGTGTGTGTGTGTGTGTGTGCAGGAGAAGTGTCATCAGTATTGGCCGGCCGAGCGCTCTGCCCGTTATCAGTACTTCGTGGTGGATCCCATGGCCGAGTACAACATGCCTCAGTACATCCTGCGAGAGTTTAAAGTCACAGACGCCAGGGTACGAGAGACCGCCTCCATCTGTCTCACTTTCTCTCACTCTGTCTATCTCACTCTCTCTCACTCTCAGTCTGTCTCACTCTCTCTCACTCTCAGTCTGTCTCTCACTCACTCTGTCTCTCACTCTCTCTCACTCTCAGTCTATCTCTCACTCACTCTCACTCTCAGTCTATCTCTCACTCACTCTCAGTCTCTCACTCTCTCTCTCACTCTCAGTCTCTCACTCACTCTCAGTCTCTCACTCTCTCTCACTCTCAGTCTATCTCACTCTCTCTCACTCTCAGTCTATCTCTCACTCACTCTCACTCTCAGTCTCTCTCACTCTCAGTCTATCTCACTCTCTCTGTCACTCTCAGTCTATCTCTCACTCACTCTCAGTCTCTCACTCTCTCTCACTCTCAGTCTATCTCACTCTCTCTCACTCTCTCTCACTCTCTCTCACTCTCAGTCTATCTCACTCTCTCTCACTCTCAGTCTATCTCTCTCTCACTCTCAGTCTATCTCACTCTCTCTGTCACTCTCAGTCTATCTCACTCTCTCTGTCACTCTCAGTCTATCTCTCACTCACTCTCAGTCTCTCACTCTCTCTCACTCTCAGTCTATCTCACTCTCTCTCACTCTCTCTCACTCACTCTCACTCTCAGTCTATCTCTCACTCACTCTCACTCTCAGTCTATCTCTCACTCACTCTCAGTCTCTCACTCTCTCTCACTCTCTCTCACTCTCAGTCTATCTCACTCTCTCTCACTCACTCTCACTCTCAGTCTATCTCTCACTCACTCTCAGTCTCTCACTCTCTCTCACTCTCTCTCACTCTCTCTCACTCTCAGTCTATCTCACTCTCTCTCACTCTCAGTCTATCTCACTCTCTCTCACTCTCTCTCACTCTCAGTCTATCTCACTCTCTCTCACTCTCTGTCTATCTCTCACTCACTCTCACTCTCAGTCTATCTCACTCTCTCTTCCTGTTAGATTCTCTCTTGTTCAAGTCTCGCTCTCTCTTCTGTCTGTCTGCTGTAAAATAGGGTCATGGTTATGCAAAAGCTTCACAAAGACACACACACACACACACACACTCACTCTAGACACATGTTTGTACAGAAGCCATATGGAGGCTCTCCGGTGCTTCACTGCTTGTTAGAAAGAAACTCCAGCTGCTGTTTGTGTGTGTGTGTGTGTGTGTGTGTGTGGTTAAGAGCTTCTCCGAGCCTCCCGATGTAATCTTCCAAAAATAAAAAATGTCCCATTTCCTCGCGCTCCTCAGGACGGCCAATCACGAACGATCCGCCAGTTCCAGTTCACTGATTGGCCGGAGCAGGGTGTGCCGAAGACGGGCGAGGGATTCATCGATTTCATTGGTCAAGTTCATAAAACCAAGGAGCAGTTTGGCCAGGATGGACCAATCACTGTGCACTGCAGGTAGGATACACACCTGCACACACACCTGTGCACACACACACACACAAATTATCGTTATGTTTTTCATAGTTGTTGCTGATATCAATAGTATTTAATAAAGATTTTAATGCTATATATTTTAATTTCATAACGATATAACTGATGAATAACTGATGCTAACTGAGTGCTGTAATTGTGTGTGTGTGTGTGTGTGTGTGTGTGTGTGTGTGTTTCCTCAGTGCGGGAGTGGGCAGGACCGGAGTGTTCATCACTCTCAGCATCGTTCTGGAGAGGATGAGATATGAAGGTGTGGTGGATTTGTTCCAGACGGTTAAAACTCTGCGCACTCAGAGACCTGCCATGGTGCAGACCGAGGTATAAACACCTTCACTCAACACCTCAACTCACCACCTTCACTCAACACCTCAACTCACCACCTTCATTCAACACCTCAACTCACCACCTTCACTCAACACCTCAACTCACCACCTTCATTCAACACCTCAACTCACCACCTTCACTCAACACCTCAACTCACCACCTTCACTCAACACCTCAACTCACCACCTTCACTCAACACCTCAACTCACCACCTTCACTCAACACCTTCACTCAACACCTCAACTCACCACCTTCACTCAACACCTTCACTCAACACCTCAACTCACCACCTTCACTCAACACCTCAACTCACCACCTTCACTCAACACCTCAACTCACCACCTTAACTCAACACCATCACTCACCACCCTAACTCACCACCCTAACTCACCACCTTAACTCAACACCATCACTCAACACCTCAACTCACCACCCTAACTCACCACCTTCACTCAACACCTTCACTCAACACCTCAACTCACCACCTTCACTCAACACCTCAACTCACCACCCTAACTCACCACCTTAACTCAACACCATCACTCACCACCCTAACTCACCACCCTAACTCACCACCCTAACTCACCACCTTAACTCAACACCATCACTCAACACCTCAACTCACCACCTTCACTCAACACCTCAACTCACCACCTTCACTCAACACCTCAACTCACCACCTTCACTCAACACCTCAACTCACCACCTTAACTCAACACCTCAACTCACCACCTTCACTCAACACCTCAACTCACCACCTTCACTCAACACCTCAACTCACCACCTTAACTCAACACCTCAACTCACCACCTTAACTCACCACCTTAACTCAACACCATCACTCACCACCCTAACTCACCACCTTAAATCAACACCATCACTCAACACCTCAACTCACCACCCTAACTCACCACCTTCACTCAACACCATCACTCACCACCTCAACTCACCACCTTAACTCAACACCATCACTCAACACCTCAACTCACCACCCTAACTCACCACCCTAACTCACCACCCTAACTCACCACCTTAACTCAACACCATCACTCAACACCTCAACTCACCACCCTAACTCAACACCATCACTCACCACCCTAACTCAACACCATCACTCACCACCTTCACTCAACACCATCACTCACCACCCTAACTCAACACCATCACTCACCACCCTAACTCACCATCTTCACTCACCACCCTAACTCAACACCATCACTCACCACCCTAACTCACCACCCTAACTCACCACCCTAACTCACCACCTTAACTCAACACCATCACTCAACACCTCAACTCACCACCTTAACTCAACACCATCACTCACCACCCTAACTCAACACCATCACTCAACTCAACTCCTTATTTATGAATTCTGTGATGAGATATGAACTAAACACTAATGATGCTGTTTGTGTGTGTGTGTGTGTGTGTGTGTGTTTCCCCTTAAGGACCAGTACCAGCTGTGTTACCGAGCAGCTCTGGAGTATCTGGGGAGTTTTGACCACTATGCAACGTAACACTTCAGCTACCGGGAATGAAAAAACACTTTAGAGTGTGTGTGTGTGTGTGTGTGTGTGATGACACAAACACAGCTTCTCTCCTGACTGATTCATTCAGATTCAGCAGTTCTGAACTCTTATTTTATACACACACACACACACACACACACACGCACACACGACAGCTACTGGTAGCGGTTTTTGGTTTATTTTTTGTTAATCCTTATAAAATTTTATTCCGACTTTATTTAGAATATTTTGATGTTTTTATTAATCGGTTAACCTTCTTCTCATCTTAACGATCCTCTGCGCTTTTTTCCTTTTCTGCAGAGCGATTCTTTTTTTTTTTAATTTAATTTTAATTGTAAATTTTGTTTTTCTTCTTGTTTTTTAGCACACATGGTGTGTGACTTGTGATTTTAACAGGTACTAATACCAGAGGACCACTGTTCTCAGAGCTGCTGTCGGATTTCATTCATAACACCGTTTTATTCTCTTTTTTTTTATTTTATTTCTTTTATATATATATATAATTTGTAATTTTTGTTCTAAAAAAAAAAGGTTTGTTTTAATAATAATAATAATTATTATTATTCTTTGACGTATCGCGGCGGGTTAACTTTCTGTTCCTTTATAGAAAAGAAAAAAATCGAGGAAAATAAATAAATATATAAATAAAAATGTTTAAAAAAATCAACAGCAACACTAAACACATGCCACGGCGGAGATCCGCAGCACGTGAAAAGGCGTGCGCCGATATTCCATTTCCTTTTTTATATTGCGATAAAAAGTGTTATCACAATCTCAATGTTGTCTGTTAGAATCAAAACGTAAACAAACACACCGACATCCTCCGGTTCCGTAACTGCTAACGCTAATCCTGCTGATTGGGCGGAGCTGGGTCACGTGACTAGCGCCTTCGCTATCTGTACGAGGCGTCTATAAACCACGTTAAATCTCTGAAACGGATGCATTTGGACCCAGAGTCTGATTTTTCTCATCCCAGTGTACAGTATTAACCACTCCACAAGTGAACTTTTTATACAGAAATATAGATATATATATAAATATAAATATATAAATAAACACATATAAATATGAGAAGTTATAAATATTATCCATATAGTATATAAACAACTACAGATGTCTGATCAGCGGTCAGTTCTGCAGACCGGGACATACCAACTACAGAGAGACTGCGGGGGAGTGAATCTGTATTAATCCTGCGAAAAAGTAATATCTACTGTATTAATCCTGACACACACCACACACACACACACACACACACACACAGGTGTGTCTGAGAGTGTGTGTGTGTGTGTGTGTGTGTGTGTTCTCTCTGATGAAGCACAGCAGAGGCCCGATTATAACCACACGCTACGTCGGCCAAAAGTTTCCTTTCTACCTTGTGAATGGTTCGTGCTGTAGGGGTTTAAATCTGTTGTATACACACTCTGTTTTCTATTCGTTAATAATGACAAGAAGGAGAGAAGAAGAAAAAAAAACTGGAATTTAAAAACTTGATGTTAATAAAGTTGAATAATTGTTTTGGGGAATTTTTTTTTGTACAACACTGACGTCTGAGGTCTCTCTTTGTGTTTCTGAATTTTTTATTTATTTATTTTTTTTAAAAAGGGTTTCATTAAAGGAGAACTCCACTCTCAAGTGTTGCTATGTTGTGGCTAACGCGGATACCACAGAGACAAAAATTTCAGCAATCTCAAACTACACGATATTGGCAAAAGTATTGGAACACCCCTCCCCAAAACATTGAGTTCAGGGGTTGGACTCGGCCCCTTAGTTCCAGTGAAAGGAACTCTTAATGCTTCAGCTTCATACCAAGACATTTTGGATGATTTCATGCTCTTTGTGGGAACAGTTTGGGGATGACCCCTTCCTGTTCCAACATGACTGCACACCAGTGACCAAAGCAAGGTCCATAAAGACATGGATGAGTGAGTTTGGTGTGGAGGAACTTGACTGTCCTGCACAGAGTCCTGACCTCAACTCCATAGAACACCTTTGGGATGAATTAGAGTGGAGACTGAGAGACAGACCTTCTCGTCCAACATCAGTGCCTGACCTCACAAATGCGCTTCTAGAGGAACGGTCAAAAATTCCCATAAACACACTCCTAAACCTTGTGGAAAGCCTTCCCAGAAGAGTTGAAGCTGTTATAGCTGCAAAGGGCGGGGCAACTCCATATTACATTCATGTGCAGGTAAAGGCAGACGTCCCAAAACTTTTGGCAATACAGTGTAGGTCACGAGTTTGTTTCCTCACTCGATGTTTAACAGTAATGTGAAATCTAACACAGAGCTAACGGAGACGTCTGTGTGAACGCTGGACTCGACGCCCCAGGATGCAGTGCAGCTCTATCGGCTTGGCTAGTTAGCGATCTGCATGATGGCGAGTGTGTGACTGAAGTTAAAGCTGCTCTTTGGGGCAGTGTGTAGGGATTAAAACACTAAAGCGCCGCCGCATCGCTCCGTTTAGATAAAGATGATGGGAGTATGACGGTATCAGCACAGCATTGTGGGTAATGTAGGAAAGTGTTGACCTAAGTGAAAAAAGAGTAACAAAGTTTATACTGGAATAAAAGTGAAAATCTGAAGTTAATGATTTCATGTTGGTTGTAGAAATGAATATGAGTGGAGTTTTCCTTCCAGGATCTGGCTGAAGGTTCCAGGTGTTTTTCGGTTCCGGCTCAAAATCGTAGCGATGTTCATGACGACAGAATGAGGAATGACGCTGTCGGTATTATGATGTCATAATTTAGTCAAACTTTCCTTCTTACTCAACACAACGTCAGTCTCTGCATCAAACAGACCAAGAACTCTTTCAGGAACTTTGTGGTTCTCCCTCAAAACTGGCTCAGCTGTTGGAAAGGTTCCTGAGTTGGAAATGCGGTTACAGAAGAACAGCTTCCTGATTCTGTCTCCGAGTCGCTGCCTTGGCCTCGCGTCAGCGTCACGACATCACCCGTCTCCCTCACCCCCCACACTGAGGTTTAAAATATAAAGCTTTGATGTTTGATTATGAAAAGCGTTTAAAATCCAGACTCGCTTCAGAAGGCGGGAATCTGAGAAAAGACAGCGTGATGTTATTTATTCTGTCTTTTCGCGGGGAAAACGGGACGCTTTCCTCAGCAGGAGATCGGGATCAAAGCTCCTCGCTCCCTCAGCGGAAATTTGGGAACTTAATTAGGAAATGAAATCCGTTTTCTGGAAGTTTCACAGCAGAGAAGCGCCTCCTGTCTGTCAGAGAGGGAATTACAGGGGAACTTCACCTCCTCACTGATTACTTACTTCTTTAAAATGTTTATTAAACTCTGAAGGAATAAATTATTATTTCTACCATGAGGTTGATTATTTTTCTAAATGAACACAACCCTAAGAGTTTTATTCCCTTTAAGACCACAGCTGCTTATTAACCTTTTATCCATTTATATAGTTACACTTAAGATAAGATAGGCGTTTATTAATCGCAAAGGAATTTCTTTTACCAGAGACTGCTTCAGATGACAAGAAAATAAATATAAATGAAAAATAAATGAAATATTCTATATTCACAGTATATTAAGAAGTTTGTTCCTGTTGTCGCTCACATTACAGCAGCTAGAAACAGTGCTGACATCACCGGCGCATCTTTATTCTCTCTCTGCAATTTAACAAAACAAAAACCCTAAAGAAGTGTGAACTCCTCCGTCCTGCAGATGTGGAGAACTTCCAGCTTCTGACTGACTCCTTCCACGTGTCATACACACACACACACACACTGATACAGAGCACTGACACTGGAGACTCTTTACACACACACACACAAATGAAACAGCCTTTATTTGTCACATATACATTACAGCACAGTGAAATTCTTTCTTCACATATCCCATCCTTGGAGGTTGGGGTCAGAGCGCAGGGTCAGCCATGATACGGCACCCCTGGAGCAGAGAGGGTTAAGGGCCTTGCTCAAGGGCCCAACAGTGGCAACTTGGCAGTGCTGAGGCTTGAACCCCCGATCTTCCAGTCAACGACCCAGAGCCTTAACCACTTGAGCCACCACTGCCCTGATACACAGTGCTGACACTGGAGACTCCTTACACACACACACACACACACACACACACTGATACACAGTGCTGACACTGGAGACTCCTTACACACACACACACCCACACACACACACTGATACACAGTGCTGACACTGGAGACTCCTTACACACACACACCCACACACACACACACACACTGATACACAGTGCTGACACTGGAGACTCCTTACACACACACACACACACACACACACACTGATACACAGTGCTGACACTGGAGACTCCTTTGCACACACACACACACACACACACACACACACACACACTGATACACAGTGCTGACACACACACACTGATACACAGTGCTGACACTGGAGACTCCTTACACACACACACACACACACACACACACTGATACACAGTGCTGACACTGGAGACTCCTTACACACACACACACCCACACACACACTGATACACAGTGCTGACACTGGAGACTCCTTACACACACACACCCACACACACACTGATACACAGTGCTGACACTGGAGACTCCTTACACACACACACACACACACACACACACTGATACACAGTGCTGACACACACACACACACACACACTGATACACAGTGCTGACACACACACACACACACACTGATACACAGTGCTGACACTGGAGACTCCTTACACACACACACACACACACACACTGATACACAGTGCTGACACTGGAGACTCCTTACACACACACACACACACACACACACTGATACACAGTGCTGACACTGGAGACTCCTTACACACACACACACACACACACACACACACACACACTGATACACAGTGCTGACACACACACACACACACACTGATACACAGTGCTGACACTGGAGACTCCTTACACACACACACCCACACACACACTGATACACAGTGCTGACACTGGAGACTCCTTACACACACACACACACACACACACACACACACACACTGATACACAGTGCTGACACTGGAGACTCCTTACACACACACACACACACACACACACACACACACACACACACACTGATACACAGTGCTGACACTGGAGACTCCTTACACACACACACCCACACACACACTGATACACAGTGCTGACACTGGAGACTCCTTACACACACACACACACACACACACACACTGATACACAGTGCTGACACACACACACACACACACACTGATACACAGTGCTGACACACACACACACACACACTGATACACAGTGCTGACACTGGAGACTCCTTACACACACACACCCACACACACACTGATACACAGTGCTGACACTGGAGACTCCTTACACACACACACCCACACACACACACACTGATACACAGTGCTGACACTGGAGACTCCTTACACACACACACCCACACACACACACACACACACACTGATACACAGTGCTGACACACACACACACACACACATTGATACACAGTGCTGACACTGGAGACTCCTTACACACACACACACACACACACACACACTGATACACAGTGCTGACACTGGAGACTCCTTACACACACACACACACACACACTGATACACAGTGCTGACACTGGAGACTCCTTACACACACACACCCACACACACACACACTGATACACAGTGCTGACACTGGAGACTCCTTACACACACACACACACACACACACCCACACACACACACACTGATACACAGTGCTGACACTGGAGACTCCTTACACACACACACCCACACACACACTGATACACAGTGCTGACACTGGAGACTCCTTACACACACACACACACACACACACACACTGATACACAGTGCTGACACTGGAGACTCCTTACACACACACACACACACTGATACACAGTGCTGACACTGGAGACTCCTTACACACACACACACTGATACACAGTGCTGACACTGGAGACTCCTTACACACACACACACACACACACACACTGATACACAGTGCTGATACTGGAGACTCCTTACATACACACACACACACACACACACACACACTGATACACAGTGCTGACACACACACACACTGATACACAGTGCTGACACTGGAGACTCCTTACACACACACACACACACACACTGATACACAGTGCTGACACACACACACACACACACTGATACACAGTGCTGACACACACACACACACACTGATACACAGTGCTGACACTGGAGACTCCTTACACACACACACCCACACACACACACACACACACTGATACACAGTGCTGACACACAGTGCTGACACACACACACACACACTGATACACAGTGCTGACACACACACACACACACACACACATTGATACACAGTGCTGACACTGGAGACTCCTTACACACACACACACACACACACACACACACACTGATACACAGTGCTGACACTGGAGACTCCTTACACACACACACCCACACACACACACACACACACACACTGATACACAGTGCTGACACACACACACTGATACACAGTGCTGACACTGGAGACTCCTTACACACACACACACACACACACACACTGATACACAGTGCTGACACACACACACACACACACACTGATACACAGTGCTGACACACACACACACACACACATTGATACACAGTGCTGACACTGGAGACTCCTTACACACACACACCCACACACACACACTGATACACAGTGCTGACACACACACACACACACACACTGATACACAGTGCTGACACTGGAGACTCCTTACACACACACACCCACACACACACACACACACACACACACACTGATACACAGTGCTGACACACACACACACACACACACTGATACACAGTGCTGACACTGGAGACTCCTTACACACACACACACACTGATACACAGTGCTGACACTGGAGACTCCTTACACACACACACACACACACACACACACTGATACACAGTGCTGACACACACACACACACACACACTGATACACAGTGCTGACACTGGAGACTCCTTACACACACACACCCACACACACACACACACACACACACACACTGATACACAGTGCTGACACTGGAGACTCCTTACACACACACACACACACTGATACACAGTGCTGACACTGGAGACTCCTTACACACACACACACTGATACACAGTGCTGACACTGGAGACTCCTTACACACACACACACACACTGATACACAGTGCTGACACTGGAGACTCCTTACACCCACACACACACACACACACACACACACACTGATACACAGTGCTGACACACACACACTGATACACAGTGCTGACACTGGAGACTCCTTACACACACACACACACACACACTGATACACAGTGCTGACACTGGAGACTCCTTACACACACACACACACACACACACTGATACACAGTGCTGACACTGGAGACTCCTTACACACACACACACACACACACACTGATACACAGTGCTGACACTGGAGACTCCTTACACACACACACCCACACACACACACACACACACTGATACACAGTGCTGACACTGGAGACTCCTTACACACACACACCCACACACACACACACACACACACACACACACTGATACACAGTGCTGACACTGGAGACTCCTTACACACACACACCCACACACACACACACTGATACACAGTGCTGACACACACACACACACACACACTGATACACAGTGCTGACACACACACACTGATACACAGTGCTGACACACACACACTGATACACAGTGCTGACACTGGAGACTCCTTACACACACACACACACACACACACTGATACACAGTGCTGACACTGGAGACTCCTTACACACACACACCCACACACACACACACTGATACACAGTGCTGACACACACACACACACACACACACACACTGATACACAGTGCTGACACACACACACACACACACACACTGATACACGGTGCTGACACACACACACACACACACACTGATACACAGTGCTGACACACACACACACACACACACACACACACTGATACACAGTGCTGACACACACACACACACACACACACACTGATACACGGTGCTGACACTGGAGACTCCTTACACACACACACACACACACACACACACACACACACTGATACACAGTGCTGACACACACACACACACACACACACACTGATACACGGTGCTGACACTGGAGACTCCTTACACACACACACACTGATACACAGTGCTGACACTGGAGACTCCTTACACACACACACACTGATACACAGTGCTGACACTGGAGACTCCTTACACACACACACACACACACACACACACACACACACACTGATACACGGTGCTGACACTGGAGACTCCTTACACACACACACACTGATACACAGTGCTGACACTGGAGACTCCTTACACACACACACACACACACACACACACACACACTGATACACAGTGCTGACACTGGAGACTCCTTACACACACACACACACACACTGATACACAGTGCTGACACACACACACACACACACACACACTGATACACGGTGCTGACACTGGAGACTCCTTCCACACACACACACTGATACACAGTGCTGACACTGGAGACTCCTTACACACACACACACACACACACACACACACACACACACACACACTGATACACGGTGCTGACACTGGAGACTCCTTACACACACACACACTGATACACAGTGCTGACACTGGAGACTCCTTACACACACACACACACACACACACACACACACACACACTGATACACAGTGCTGACACTGAAGACTCCTTACACACACACACCCACACACACCCACTGATACACAGTGCTGACACACACACACACACACACACACTGATACACAGTGCTGACACTGAAGACTCCTTACACACACACACCCACACACACACACACACACACACACACACACTGATACACAGTGCTGACACTGGAGACTCCTTACACACACACACCCACACACACACACACTGATACACAGTGCTGACACACACACACACACACACACTGATACACAGTGCTGACACACACACACACACACACACACACACTGATACACAGTGCTGACACACACACACACACACACACACACTGATACACAGTGCTGACACACACACACACACACTGATACACAGTGCTGACACACACACACACACACTGATACACAGTGCTGACACTGGAGACTCCTTACACACACACACACACACACACTGATACACAGTGCTGACACTGGAGACTCCTTACACACACACACACACACACACACACACACACACACACACTGATACACAGTGCTGACACTGGAGACTCCTTACACACACACACCCACACACACACACACACACACACACACACTGATACACAGTGCTGACACTGGAGACTCCTTACACACACACACCCACACACACACACACTGATACACAGTGCTGACACACACACACACACACACACACACTGATACACAGTGCTGACACACACACACACACACACACACTGATACACAGTGCTGACACACACACACACACACTGATACACAGTGCTGACACTGGAGACTCCTTACACACACACACACACACACACTGATACACAGTGCTGACACTGGAGACTCCTTACACACACACACCCACACACACACACACTGATACACAGTGCTGACACACACACACACACACACACACACACACACTGATACACAGTGCTGACACACACACACACACACACACACTGATACACGGTGCTGACACACACACACACACACACACTGATACACAGTGCTGACACACACACACACACACACACACTGATACACAGTGCTGACACACACACACACACACACACACACTGATACACAGTGCTGACACTGAAGACTCCTTACACACACACACACACACACTGATACACAGTGCTGACACACACACACACACACACACTGATACACAGTGCTGACACACACACACACACACACACACACACTGATACACGGTGCTGACACTGGAGACTCCTTACACACACACACACACACACACACACACACACACACACACACACTGATACACAGTGCTGACACACACACACACACACACACTGATACACGGTGCTGACACTGGAGACTCCTTACACACACACACACACACACACACACACACACACACACACACACACACACACTGATACACGGTGCTGACACTGGAGACTCCTTACACACACACACACACACACACACACACACACACACACACACACACACACTGATACACGGTGCTGACACTGGAGACTCCTTACACATATCTTACAAACACACACAGAAAACATCCCCAGCTCCGTTTACGAGTGAAGCGTCCACCGTACACATCCCTGTGAACCAGCTGTTACCATGGAAACCATCAGGTATCAGAGCGAGTGCATTAATATAAAGCTGCGCTGCAGTCAGAGTGTGATGGGGACGAGCTTAATTATTTAATTATTGATTCTCCAGTTTGAGAATTAAAAATTTATTGGTTTCATTATTATTATTATTATTATTATTATTATTATTATTATTATTATTATTATTATTATTTTCTTTTCATTTCATGTATAGTTTTGTTTCTGCTCCTCTGTGGAAAAAATAACACACAAGTTAAAGGAGAAGTTGTGTGTAGTGTAATCTTCTGGATTATTACTAAGCCATAGAGTCAGAGTCTCAAATCCTCCGCTTGTTCAGTATCCAGTGCGCCGTCAGGCTTCTGTGGCGAGTCTCGTGCAGATACTGTATTTAAATCTGGGCAGGAAATAAAAATATTAAATTAATTATTAAAAAATAATTTTTAAGGTTAACTTTAGATTTGAGACTTATTTAGATTTGGGTTTTTTTCCAGGTGTGTGTGTGTGTGTGTGTGTTTACTCTGAGCAGTATAAATCATTTTCTAAGGATTTTAATGAAGAATAATTTTATGAAGAAACTTTTTCCCTGAATTCTGATGTCAGTTTCTGGTGCCTCAGGTTATATATATATATTTATACAAGATGTTTTGTGCCAGACTTACACACACAATTAAAAATAAATAATAAATTAAATTAAAAATAAATATTTTACCCTTTTTTTATCCTTAATAAAATCTTTAACAAAATCTGATGAATCCACACCAGTCTGAAACTGCATTAGATTTTGTCGAGTCAGGAAAATTGTTGTATTTTTAAATATTCCAGACTTAAATCCTTACAAATTACAGTGCAATTATTTTGACATTTCAGACATGACATTTTACTTTTTTTTTCACTTCCAGCACAATTCCTGTTTATTATCTGATTTATAGAATAATTACCAAGTGAAAAGTTAAATAAATAAATAAATAAATAAATAAATAAATAAATAAATAACAATTTTAAGCAATAATAATAATTTAACTATACTTACAAAAACAAAAATGTTTTAAGACATGTTTCTTGAAGGAATGTTTGATTTACATCCAGTATTTTTCTTTACTTTAAGCAAGACTTTAAACAATTATTTTTATTTATATTAATATTTTGTGTATCAGAAGAAAACAGAAAAATACAGATAAATAAACTATTCCAAAGCAGGCTGCTGCTTATATTTTACAGTTAATATGTGGCAGAAGGAATGACTGAGAAACTATTCTAACAACATTTTATGGAAATTTGTTCACTGAGTAAACAAAAACAATCAGATAAATGAACACATAAATAGGTGTTATTTTTATAGTTGTGGTTTTCACGCAATCTGGCATCCCAGGACGTGACTGCGTCGTGATTGGTTATGGCTCCTCTTGGCCATAGTAAACAAATCCACATCGCGCATGCGCAATACTGAGCTAATGGAGGTTACGGGTTTCGGCTTTTAAACGTCCGGTGTTGAGCGAAGTGACTGAACCTGGTTAAAGCCTTAGGGGGATTTTCCCCGCGCCTTATTCGACATTATCGGTAAGTGCTTCTGCATTCACACCACGGACTCTTTCAGAATCCAGCGCCTTTTCTTCCTTGTGCTAGTTCTGTAACACAGTATTTTGTCTGCACGGAGTTGAGCTAGCAGATGCTACCTAGCTAAACGGTAACACTGTGGAGTCTTGCTCGCTCTGAAGCTAATCTCGGATTTGTAATGGACTTTTTCTGTCTGTTCTCTTTATTTCTGTGTTTAATTCACAATGCTGTCAAGCTTTTAAACTGTAGCGTTAATCTCCGCTGAATGTTTTCTCATTTCCGGGACGTGTAGCATAACGGCCTAGCTACGAAGCTAAGTTAGCATTAGCCTTAAGACTTTTTTTTTTTTTTAAAGAGACGCTTGTTTCAGCCAATCAGCGTTTTAAAGTGTCTGGACCGGAGGGGCGGGGGCGTGGTTTGGGCGGGGCGTGGTTTATTGTGTTGTGTGTACACGGGTGTTAAGTGGAGTTACATTTGTGTGTGTGTGTGCGCGCGCGCGCGCACTGATAGCCTAGCTTAGCTTGTAACCATGTCTTACTTTACACCAATGTGTGCATGAATTTATAATCCGTTTATTAAATCAGTTATAATAATTATAATTATAAAACAACAGTAATAATAATAATAATAATAAAGAAATGTGCACGTGCTGAAAGTTGTATTTAATGAGTAAATCTGGTAAATAAAAGAATAAAAAAAAATAGATAAACTTGGAGCATATGGTCCTGCATGTCGTAAATGAACACTAAAACATTTATAATATTAATCAAACAATAATAATGTTTAAATCAGTATTAAATATTTGGATACTGCAGTGTTGTGAACAGTTTAATATTCTACTGAGAGTACTTTTATGGCTTTTTTTGTTTGTTTAATTTAAATTGTAAACTGATGTGCTGAATAATTATTTTTAATATCATAAAATGTTATTATTTTTAACATTTTTTTAAAATAATTAAAAAAAAATACTCTCACTACTAAATTTTTTTTTTTTAGTTAAAAAATTTCTTAAAATGTTGATTCTCTGGTTTGCTCTCGGTGCTGAACTCGATCTCGGAGCTTTCAGGATTATCAGCATTACAAATTTTTATTGTATTTTTTTAAAACATCACTGGTTTGGTAAATATTTCACTACTGAGGTAAAAATGAATCTTTAAAGTCTTTCAGGTTCATGTAAAAGTAACTGGACTAACGTGTCCGATGTTTCAGGATCTGATCTGCCGGAGCGAAGATGGCGTCCGACTCGAAGTCTTCCTCCTATAAGGGGATCATGACGTTTTACCCGACCATGGAGGAGTTTAAAAACTTTAACCGCTACATCGCTTACATCGAGTCTCAGGGAGCACACAGAGCCGGTCTGGCCAAGGTACACGCAGCATCGGCACGGAGAATTAAAAAGCCTTTAGTGAGAGTGATGATATAATGGAATAAAATCATCTGACCGTGTTGAATGTGTGTTTCTTCCTCAGATTGTCCCTCCGAAGGAGTGGAAGCCCCGGCACTCGTACGACGACATCGACGACTTGTTGATCCCGGCGCCGATCCAGCAGGTGGTGACGGGTCAGTCAGGACTCTTCACACAGTACAACATCCAGAAAAAACCCATGACCGTCAAGGAGTTCCGCAAAACGGCCAACAGCGACAAGTGAGTCTGCACGCGCACCAGAACCTATCCCCAACCCTCACACTCGGCCCCTCACAATCACCCCAGCATTAACCCCCGCCCTCGCTCTTACACCAGTACTAGTCCCCACCCTCACACTCGTCCTCACACTCGTACCAGCACTAATCCCTGCCCTAATTCTCGCACCAGCACTAGTCCTCACCCTCACACTCCTCACTCTCACACCAGCACTAATCCCTGCCCTCACTCTCGCCCCTAATGCTTGCCTCTCACCCCCACACTCGGTTTTTTCCTGCACAGAAACACAGATGATGGATGAACTTCCTCAGGAAAGAGTTTAATTACTAGAAAATTAATATATTATTAATTATTATTAATATTATTATTAATTAATAATAATAATATCAACTTGATGATGATGATGATTCTCTGAATCTGTGTCTTGTCTCCTGGCTGTAGGTTCTGCAGCCCTCGATACGACGACTTTGAAGAGCTGGAGAGGAAGTACTGGAAAAACGTCACCTTTAACCCGCCCATCTATGGCGCTGATGTGAACGGGACGCTCTACGACCCCGTGAGTGACTTCTTCCGTTTATTTATTTATAAATTTTTTATTTCTTTGCCTTGGCTCTTGGATACTGGAGATGTACAGGAGGAGTAATCGTACGTTTTTACCTCATCAGGACGTGGATGAGTGGAACGTGGGTCGTCTGAACACAATCCTGGACACGGTGGAGCACGACAGCGGTATCACCATCGAGGGGGTGAACACGCCGTACCTGTACTTCGGCATGTGGAAGACCACCTTCGCCTGGCACACGGAGGACATGGACCTCTACAGCATTAATTACCTGCACTTTGGGGAACCCAAGTCATGGTACATCTCCTGTATGGAAGAACAACGTATCACTCTGAGATTTGTTAGAACCTTCTCCTTAATTTCTGAAATTCCTCCACAGGTATACTGTGCCTCCGGAGCACGGGAAGAGACTGGAGCGCCTGGCTAAAGGTAGGCAGGAGCAGAGTTTAATCCTGTCTCATACAGAAACACAAATTTTCCCAATAAATTAAATCCACATCCGCTCCATTTCTTGGTGTTCAGAATCTTTTATCTTAATTTTACTTTTGTACTCTTTAAAAGAAATCAGAGTCACTGTCCGAATCCAGTGCTCTATACGAGGAAATTCCTAGATTTGGGATTCACCAAAACGGAGATAACTTGGTGGCCATGTGACTGAAATCACGGGACAGTCGATATGTTTTGCACAATTTAATCCAAACAGAAACTATTTTTTATGAAATATTGATTTATTGATGTATTTTATTATTGTTTTAAAAGTTATTTTAATTAATTAATTAAAATATTATATGTATTAATTTATTTACTTATTAATTTATTTACTTATTAATGTATTTATTTTTGCTGCCCTCATTATTTCACATTTATTAAAGTTTGCCGAAACTAAACAGCCAGGTGCCGATTGTATCTCTGCTTCTTATTTAACTCGTATATTACTGACTGTCTGATTATATAAAAAATGTTTTACTTACACAATAATAACTTTTTTCATAATCAGGCCTGGTGTAAGGTTGTTCACATGTGAATATTTCCGCCCTCTGCTGGATTTCGTCTGAACTGCAGTTTAAATACATCTAAAGTTCGGACTCTTTTCCTCGTGCAGGATTTTTTCCTGGAAGTTCTCAAAACTGTGAAGCTTTTCTCAGACACAAGATGACCCTTATCTCGCCGTCTATTTTAAAGAAATACGGCATCCCTTTCGAAAAGGTGAGTGTTTTGTAAAAATCGCTGTAAATTAAGATTTGTTTCTCACTCTCTGTTTTTAGGGAGTTTGTGTAATTATTATTTAATTTATGTGTTTATTTTGTTTATTTTTAGATCACTCAGGAAGCTGGAGAGTTCATGATAACCTTCCCGTACGGCTACCACGCCGGTTTCAATCACGGCTTTAACTGCGCCGAGTCGACCAACTTCGCCACGCAGCGATGGATCGATTATGGAAAGCAGGCCATTCTGGTGAGGGTGATTTCAGTCTCCTTTCTGTCTTGTGTGTGTTCTGTTTTTTTTTTCCCGGGTTAAATTTCACATCTGACGCTCTCGGACGCAGTGCTCGTGTCGGAAGGACATGGTGAAGATCTCCATGGACGTGTTCGTCAGGAAGTTCCAGCCGGACCGATACGAGTTGTGGCTGTCGGGGAAGGACAACACTCCCATCGATCACACCAAGCCCACGCCAGAGGCGGCGGAATTCATGGGAGGCAAGAAAGGAAACTTCGGCCATCGAGCTCCTTGCACACAGAACCAGAGCAACGACTCGTCTAAAAAAAGGTCTAAATAAAATCCACCTTCCTTTTGGGAATGGTCCTTACAGGCCAAGATTTGTGTCCTTTAATCTTATTCCTTATTTAATGTTAGACTTTTCCTTTAATGTTCTCAGTGTGGCCAAACAGAGAATTGGTACTAAGAGGCACCGTGTGTGTTTGGAGGTACCGGATGATGTTCTACCAAAGAGCGACGCAACTCACGACAACTCCGAGTACGGGAAGAAGGGACGCCTCTCTCCACGGACTGAGCTGAGCTGGGACAGTACCGGTACCGCACACTGCTCTCCTTCTCTTACTGCACGAGCAGCCATAAGAAATTCTTTCTTTCTTTTATTTCTTTATTGCTTTTCTTCTTTCTCTCCATCTCTCTCTCTCTGTCTGATCTCTGGATTGTGGTGTGTATGTGAATGTGCTCTATTTGGGTTTCAGAGTGCAGCAGTGAGTCGAGTGTGAAACCTCCTCCAGACAGCAGGAAGTGGCTGAAGCTCGGAGATCGTTCCGAGAGCACGGCCTGTGTTAAGTCGGAGGTTACAGCGGCGTGTCCTCAGGGCCCCAAGAAAAGTCACCTGTCCATTGCCACCATCCCTATGGCCTCTCACTGCCTCTCTGCCTTGCCCTGGACATCCAGCAAGCCCGGGGTGGCCAGCCTGCTCTTCCACAGGACCCTGAGCCCCTCCGATGCCTTGCAGGTCCACACCTACGCCGCTAAAGCCACACTCTGTAAACCTCATCCTCAACCTCCCCGGGCCCAGGACTTCGTTAAGTCCGAGTCAGAGTCCGAATCCGAGTCTGAACCCACACCCGAGCTGAAGCGCAGCACAGACACTCCAGAACACAGCACAGACACAAAGGTGAGGAATATGGACACTCCAGAATGGTCAGCGAGGACAAATCAAATGATTAGCCAGGGCTGGGAGATGACCTCACTATCATTATAGATTACATCACCATACACTTTAATGAAAGTTTTTATTATTTTTAAATTAATTGAATTACAGACTTACATGAAGGAGCTGATGTCATGTTAAACTATTTTTTTACACAATTTCTCAGTTCCATTTTTTAATATTTCTTTATAAATTAAAAATACGTTTTTAAGCTTTAAGTTACAGTTCCTGATGTGAACACTAGATGTCGCTCAAAACCGTGTCATAAAACCCACCATTCGCTCGAGCTTCTGGCAAATTCCTTTACATTACATTACTGCATGAATGAAGGAAATCTGGAATATGAGAACTCTAAATAATAATTATTCTTATAATGAAGGAATTTACTTATGCGCAACGTTTCAATGATTGTAATTGTATTATAATAACGATACAGTACCAGGAGCTACAGATATGATATTAATCATCTTTTATTCATGAAACAGTGTGTGACGTCTCCTCTGTCCTTAATGCCCTTCTGTCTCTAACAACTAAAACCTGACAATCATTTTACTGTAAAGTTGTTTTGTTCACCGCAGGAGGAAACCGAAGATGAGAAGGAGAACAAGAGCATGATGAGGAAGCTGCAGCCCCTCAGCACCCTGCCTCACCTCCACCCTCTGCTCAAAGAGAGCTCCAGCGATGAAGGTTACATTTCACTACATGACCAGAAGTTTTGGCCCCCCTCTAGGATCTTTTTCCACATTTTATAATGTGTTCGGTTTCTCTCTGGAGCTGAAGCAGAGGAAAAGGTTGAAATAGAATAAAAAGCAGTGTGCAAAATAATTTTTAAAAATGCTGTAAATGTTCGCCCTAGTGTTATTGTGGAACCTCTAAAAAAAAAATTTGTGTGACCGGATCACCGTTAGTGAGCTAGGATGAGCAGAAACGGAATCCGACGCCTTGTGGTATCCGTGGAAACCGGTCATTTCGGACCCGTTCACTCCTAGCGTTAAGAAGAGTCCTGGGTTATGAGGACGGCATTAAGCACGGGTGTGAACATGGTTCGGTTCAGCTCAGAGACGCATCGCGATCGGACCGGCAGAAAATGTGTGTTTTCTCTGTAGGTGTCGAGACAAAATTCCTCAATGAGCTGAACGTAGTCAACCTGTGTGTAGTTAGTGTCCTGTGACCTCAGTCTGACCCAATAGCACCGGTGGTGGGTGGGGCATATTTTAGACTAACGTATTAGTTTTATGCACATTCACACTTTCTCCATGGAAGTAGGCTCACTGATATAATTGTGTGTGTGTGTGTGATGCAGAGATGCAGGAGCAGGTGGAGATAGACGTGGACTCTCAGGAATCGGACCCCTGGTCCCAGCTGCTCATGCCTCTCTGGCAGAAACGGGTTCTGCGCAGCTTTAAAGTCGAGCGCGAGTTTAACCGGCGTTCAGGTCTCCAGCCTCCATACTGCGCCGTGTGCAGTCTCTTCCACACCTACGAACAGGTACAGAGTCAGCGCCAGGGACACACCCTCTGATAAACTAATCAAGACACACACACGATGATCGTGTATCCAAGCAATAAAGGACAAAATTATAAAGGAATAATTATCATCGATTATTAAATTCAAAGATTTTACTCATTTCAGGGTTCCACTGGTGTGATTCTGATTCATATGGCAATGATTCACTGTGGGGCAATCATATGGTTCATGAGACAGTGATTCATTTTTTGAGTCCATCAAATCTGATATGATTACGATTCATAAGTGATTTGTAATGATTCAATTTATGAATCTGATATCATATGATTCATATGTAATGATTTTAATTCATTATGATCTGATATGATTCCCAAGTGATTCATATTGACTCGATTCGTTATGAATCCTGTATAGTATGATTCATAAGTGATTCCTAATGATTCAATTTGTTATGAATCTGATATGATACGGTTCATTAATGATTGTAATTTTAATTCATTATGAATCTGATGTGATTGGTAAGTGATTCCTAATGATTCGATTCGTTATGTATCCGATATGATACGATTCACTAGTGATTTGACAAACTCGTATGATTTTGATATATAAGAGAATGATTCAATATTTTGATTTGAATCTTATGATATGATTCATTGTGTACTAATAATGTTTGAACAACAATTTAAACAAAATGTGTGAATAACAGTGATGGAGAATGAGGCAAGGATTTGTGATGTGATTGTCGTTGAATCTGATACAATAAGATCCATTTACCTGTGATTTAACATTTACACTGAATCAGTACAAAATGATTTTGATTCTTTAGACAGCGATTCAGACAGTCGGATCCTTTTATTTATGCTGCACTTAAAATATGATATTTTAAATACATTATTCCATTACATTAAAATTATTTCAGTCATCCAGACTCTCAGATTTTCTACTTGTTTAGCAAATTAGCTTTTGTAGCTAGTTTAGCCATGACATGCTAATCACCACTAATGTTTTTTATATGGACAGATGTTGCTGATTAAAGTTCCAGGCTTCCAGCTGCTGACTATTTGACTGCTGTTGAAATTATTGGTTATGTTGCTGTTGGTTATTGAGTGTGCGTGTGTGTGTACACACTCCTCTAATACCACCCCTGTGTCTGTCTCCGGTTCTTCCCAGAGCGAGCTGAGAACTCTGAGTCAAGGAATGTCCATCTGTAGCGGAGAGGAGAAGCTGAGGACAAAGCCTCTGATCCCGGAGATGTGCTTCACGGCGAGTTCAGACGGACAGCTGTCCACTCCGAACCTGGATGAGGACGGAACCAGTCCTCTGGTCAGCTGCTCGGTCTGCTCAGTGCGCGTACACACCAGTGAGTGTCGCTGCAGACACATACACACTGGGTCAACCTCACACCTTTCATATTCCATTTGTTCTTTACTGTATAAGTGTGCAGTAACACACTCCGTGTCGTGCTGTTTCAGGAAAATAATCAGTGACCGAGTGCTTTGATAAGGCCCTCAGATGTTGATTGTTTTCCTATGACATCACTTCCTGTTGTGTTTTGGTTGTTTGACAACACGCCATACTTTTTGTCCGTTTGTCGACAACTGTGTATTTCGTCTGCTTCTGTTACCATAGAAACTGTAAGATTAAAACAAACACGTCAATAATAAGAGAAACCTGTGACGTCATAACACCACCTCTTCTGACCAATCACAGTCCAGAACGTACGAGTGCCAGAAAGAACAGTTCTGTAAGAGAGACGGCGGCGAACGAGAAGAAGTGTTGATGGGGTTAAATCTCTCTCAGACTAAATCACTTGGCACATCGTTCCAAAACACCGAGAGTTTCCCACAGATTCTCTTTGTGCGAACGTGCAGAAGGCTGTGTTTTCACCCTCACATCTCCCAAAATATTTTCCCCTCGTCACCTTCAGGTGTTTTTGGTGTGAGGAAAAGCAAGACAATGCAAAAAACAAAACAAAACAGTATTCTGCTGACGAGTCCAAGTTTAGCTCCATCGCTGTAACGTGTGTGTTCAGTGTTCTCTTTAATTAGAAATAAACTACAGATGTCACAGAGCTTATAAATAATTTTGTGTATATATATATATATTTTGTGTGTATATATGTATGTGTGTGTGTATATGTATATATATATATATATGTATATATATATATATATATATATATATATATATATATATATATATATATATATATATATATATATATATATATATATATATATATATATATATATATATATATATATATATACACACACACACAAAAAGTTAAGGATATTTGGCTTTTGGGTGAAATTTATGGAAAATGTAAAAAGTTCAGGCTACAGTGTTATTATATCATGAAAGTAGGGCGTTTAAGTAGAAGCATGCAGTGGTGATTTCCTCATCTCAAACAATTTATTGATACAAAAGCCAACAACAGTGGAGGGTATACCACAACAAAAAATCTCAATGGTGGCCATCATTTCTGCTCAACGTGAATCGACTTTCATCAGAGAACAGCACTGAGGCCCACCGGTCCCTCGTCCAGCGTAAATGCTCCCTGGCCCCGACGCCTGTGTCTGGTGGTGTGGTCAGGTACCCTTGCAGGTCGTCTAGCACGCAGACCACGCTGATGTAAACGGTTTTGAATGGTCTGACGTGACACTTGGGTTCCTCTCACCTCCCTTAAATGTGCCTGGAGTTGAGTGGCATTCATCATCCGGTTCCGCAGGGCACTGTTCACAATGAAGCGGTCATCAATGTGAGATGTGGCCAAAGGACGTCCACTTCTATGCCTTTCTGTGACCCTTCCAGTCTCTCTATATCTCTGTCCCAACCTGCTGATGACACTCTGTGACACTCTAAGCTCAGTGGCCACTTCCCTCTGAGAACATCCTGTTTGAAGCCTCACAATGGTGAGGTTCTGTTGATCAGTTGTTAGGTGTGGTCTTGGTCTCATGATGTCAAAATGTGAACAGCATGATGAAGAGGACTGTTTAAATACCAATTCTAATGGAACCAGGAAATTTATTGGTGGATTCATGGATCAAACACCAGTTGTGAATTTTGCCGTTAAGCGCAAAGAACAGCAAGAGAACAGCAAGTTCTGCAAAAAGTACTGAAACACTGAACAGTTGGACATGTGCATTCAAAAGTGTAGAGAAGGTCAAATTAAGTTCACATGGAAAGGTTATAGTGCATTTTAGGTGCATCCTGAAATTTCACCCGAGAGCACAATATCCTTAACTTTTTGTGAGTAGTGTGTGTGTATATATATATATATATATATATATATATAAAATATGCACACACACCAATCAGCCTTAACATTATGACCACCTGTCGAATATTGTGTCGGTCCCCCTCCTTTTGCTACCAAAACAGCCCTGACCCGTCGAGGCATGACCTCCACTAGATCCCTGAAGGTGTGCTGTGGTATTGGGCACCAAGATGTTAGCAGCAGATCCTTTAAGTCCTGTATGTAGCGAGGTGGGGCCTCCATGGACTTAAATGATACTTACAGGACCTAAAGGATACATTTGATGACCTGCCACTGGTCTTAATGTTATACCTGATCTGTGTGTGTGTGTGTGTGTGTGTGTGTGTATGTATTGCTGAGATTTGTTGTTTGATTTCAAGACCCATAGCATGATTTGAAATTTATAAAGAACTGAGTCAGGTGAAAAAATCTGTCTCCTCCTCAGGTTGCTATGGAGTGCCTCGAGACGGCGATCTGGACGGATGGAGGTGTTCACGCTGTGAGGCCAGCGCTTTCACTCAGGTGAGAGCTTTTACATCATCACAGTCTCAGTAAAAACACAAGCATTATTCAGATAAAAGCTGAACATCAACAGTCCAGCATCTAATTTAGAAATATAACGTTTGAATGATATTTTTGTGCTAATGAAGTACATTTTATTTCCAAAGCGCATTTAAACAGCCACATTTATCTTTCCTACATTAAATCTGTCTCTAATATTTAACCAAACTAAACAAAAAAAAGTGAGAGGGGTCGTGCAGGTTCGAGAGTTTCGTGTAAATTTATACACTCAGGAACATGAGCAGGATAAACACGTCATACGTTTTATGTGGAAACACGTTTCTGAGTAGATCTGCTCATGTACAGCTTGATAAGAGTTACAGAGTGTTGAGTAAAACACTTTATTTAAAGTAATAGAAATAAAACATGCATGGATTTTATTTGATTTCTTTTAGTATTATGGCTGAGAAATTTTATTCTTCAAAAGTGGAAAGTCTCTTTGTAGCTCGGTGTATGATTATTATTATTATTAATACTAATTATTTTTTTTGTATTTTAATCATTAATTGTTAATTTATTTATTAAAATTATTTATAAGCATAATCTGTTTTTTTTTGTATTAATGTTTTCAGATATTTATGTATTTAATATTATTTATTTATTTTTATTTTTTTCAGACATGATTTCAGTCTTTTTTTCTTTTTCGACACAGGATCAGATCAGATTTTTTTTTTTCTTCCTTCTGATATCTGATGTTTTTCTGGTGTTGGACTCGGATATCAGATTGGTGCTGCGTGTGTTTAATGTATAGCAGTAAATTATTCATGAAGATCCAGGAAGCTATTGATTTGTAAATAGAGTTGAGGTAAAAATGGTAGCGGGATCAGGATCCGAGAGACTGGACCCGAGACGATGTACAAAACCACGTTGTGTGTTTTCTTTAATATTCTATCAGGAGAAAGCAGAAAAGAAAAGTGAACAGAGGCAGGATGATCTGAAAGCCGTGTTGTCTGCAGTAAAAGTGTTTGCTTTGAGTAAACAGTGAGTCTCTGCGAGGTGAAACCTGACACACTGGACACTCCTTTGTGGTGTTAAATTTTTACATACACTGATCAGGCATAACATTATGACCACCTGCCTAATGTGTTGGTCCCCCTTTTGCTGCTAAAACAGCCCTGACCCGTCCTGCACTGTGTATTCTGACCCCTTTCTATCAGAACCAGCATTAACTTCTTCAGCAGTTTGATCAACAGTAGCTCGTCTGTTGGATCGGATCACACGGTCCAGCCTTCACTCCCCACGTGCATCAATGAACCTTGATCGTCCATGACCCTGTCTCCGGTTCACCACTGTTCCTTCCTTGGACCACTTTTGATAGATACTGACCACTGCAGACCGGGAACACCCCACAAGAGCTGCAGTTTTGGAGATGCTCTGATCCAGTGGTCTAGCCATCACAATTTGGCCCTTTTGGTCAAACTCGCTCAAATCCTTACACTTGTCCATTTTCCTGCTTCTAACATCAACTTTGAGGACAAAATGTTCACCTGCTGTCTAATGTATCCCACCCACTAACAGGTGCCATGATGAGATACTCAGTCTTATTCATTTCACCGGTCAGTGGTCAGAGGGTTATTGGTGTATTTTGCCACTGAAATGATGTTCTGTGTGAAGGAACCCTGCACTTGAGTCTGTTTCCACACTGTAGATATATTGAAACAAACATTGTGGATGCAGATGTTATCGTGTTTGTAGAATATAAAGATTTACACACGGACGGACAGATTGCAGAGTTTTATCTAATCAGAAGAGGAGAAGAGAGTAGGGTCAGAGCCGTCGGGCAGGAACATGACCTCATCAGCTTGGGTTTTTTTTACAAAACATCCTGCAGTGACCACTTTCGTGTGTATGTGTGGTTTATAATTATTCTCCTCTTCCCCCACAGGACTGTTGTTTGTGTTCTTTAAGAGGAGGAGCACTGCAGAGAGCCAACAATGACAAGTGAGTAGCAGCAGCCATCTTGGGAGATCTCCCAGGAAATTATCGTCAGTCTTATGAGAACGAGGTTGACGAAGTATACAGAACGTCTCAGGAAACAACGTGTGGATTTTAGTAATAATAATAATAAGAGGCTTGGTCAGGGTGACGTGTTGATCTGTATCTAACAGAGCTGCTTCATTGTGCCCTAGTAAAACTTGTGTATCTAATCACAGCGGTCATCACAGCCACAGTTTGTGAATTCACGGGTCAGTGCACAGCGAAAATAATGTGCGTCTTTCCCCTTCTGTGGCTTTTTGTGCTGATCATTAAAACACAAAATACAGTTTGTGGTGCACACACACACACACACACACACACACCCCATGTCAGTGTCATTGCAAGAATGAACCAGCATCTAATTATATCAGTTCAGTGCCACCCCTCAATACTTTTGCACCACACCAGTTAGTAACTGTATCGTATGTGAATCTGATAAAGTGGTGTGTGTGTGTGTGTGTGTGTGTGTGTACGCAGGTGGGTGCATGTATACTGTGCAGTAGCAGTTTTAGAAGCCAGATTTGTGAACATCGCCGAGCGCCGGCCAGTCGACCTCAGTGCTATACCACTACAGAGATTTAAACTGGTAAGTGTGTGTGTGTGTGTGTGTGTGAGATATTGCTTTAATAATTAATCTGCACAGCTAACACAGAAGAAAAGTAGAGAGGCGTTTCTACATATTGCAACATAAAAGGGAAGTAGTTAGTAGAAATCACGATAAGATCAGTCAAGAGTTAGCACTTAATCCTGCGCTCTTCAGAGGAAGTGTTTGTTCTGCAGAAGTGTCAGTACTGTCGGAAGCGGATGAAGAGAGCATCCGGTTGCTGTGTTCAGTGTTCACACGGCCGCTGCTCGTCCTCTTTTCACCCCACGTGCGCTCAGGCGGCCGGCGTTCACATGCACCCCGACGACTGGCCCTTCGTCGTCTTCTTCACCTGCTGGAGACACAAAGGAGGCACAAATGTCGAGGTAACACACACACACACACACTCACTGATGTTTATCTAACACTCAGTAATGGTGTGTGTCTCACTGGAGCATGGTGATAATCACCAATTGGATAATTTAGTTTAGCCCCGCCCACACAAAAAGCGAAAATCACAGAACTGATGATGCTAACAGTGACTGATAACTGTCTGGGAGCCAAGAGAGCAAAACTGTCTGGGTGGGAGGGGCTTGCTCTGTTTCAGCTGTCAGTCACAGTGACGCTAGCCAATCATAACTGTTGCAATCATTTTAATGGAGAAGTGACTGAATGAAAAGAAGGAGAAAAACCGCTAAAGGAGGGGCGATTTCCAGAATAAAGAGCAGTGAGTAATGACATGTTTAGTGTTTGACAGAAACAAGGAAACCCCCTTTATACAGATTCCAATCTCGTTCCCTTATCTGTATCCGCACTCCGTCCCTCCAGGCCTCGACTCTTCCTCAGCTAAAAGCAGCAGAACGCTTTGATGTTTGGAAACAAATGAGAGATACGGCTGAGACCTGCTTACAGAAAGACTGAGCATCTTAGCAACCTCGCACCACGTGGTTCTAATCTACAGGAAAATTCTGTCAAGGGTTTTATTTCGGCTGAAACCTTCTCCACAGATTGTTACAGATTCGGGCTAAATGACCGGGCGAGTTTCTGCCGTGGTGTTGACACTGGACGTTGTTGTTGTTGTTGTTGTTGTTTGTAAGTGTGTTCAAGATGCAATGTTTTATGATTATTGAGAACGTCGTCATGGCAACTCCTTAGCAAGAACGTGACTAGTGTTAGGTGGCAAGTTCCTTGAGGTGAAGCAGTATACCTTCCGTCATGTTCACAAAGAATTAACTTGCACGTTAGTGACCGGGACATCAATAAACAACAAATAAATAAAATATTTCAAAAAGTTTTAAAATAAAATAATGACTGTAGTGAAGTGAAGTATAAATATTAGGTTATGTTTCTGAGATATCGCACCTGATTCTATGTAAAAGATTTGCATTAAAGGTTTTTTTTTTGTTTATATTTTCTCCTATATATATTCAGGACATCGCATGTGGCCGTTTCTTCAGCTGCAGCTTTTTTTGTTTTGTGTCTCGGGAAAATACAAAGGTGCCAAAAATAACAAACGTTAAGCATCACGGAGACACGCCTCCTCTCCCGATCCGCTCGGACGGAAACGTAGCAGACTTTCCGAGCACCTGAAGCTCCTGGCGTGAAGCAGAGAGGATTTGAGGCGCGTCAGAAAGCACGTGAGCGAGTCGGCTGCGGTTTAGATAAAAGCACCACGTGTGGTAATCCTGAGCCGGGTGTGTCTCTGCTGGTATTTATATCATCGGTTCGAGCAGAAGGGCGTCATTAAAGCAGCTTCAGAACTCTGAGCTCACGTTAAAGCTTCATTGCTCAGATCCTCTTATGTGACGTGTCACGTTCTGCTATTTCTGTCTGAACGATGGTCCACGATACGCCACGCCTCTAATTTTACATCGCCGTTGTTCTGATGTTTGCTCTGCCTCTCAGTCCTGTGTGTGTGTGTGTTTATTTGTGCTGCAGCTGCACTTTGTGTTCCTGCATGAAGCCCTGCCTTGTCTTTATTTGCTCGATGAAATCAGATACGTTATTTTTCCTCGGCGAGATCGAGGCGATAAACGGCTCTTTAAACTGGAGTCATCAGTTGAGTTGTCACTTGAATAGAAGTCACGACCGCATCTCTGTTCAAATCTCTGTACACTTTCTTCCTGCCAGGTAAACTATACGCTGAATATAAGCGCTCACGCTGCGAGGTGTGATGTGTACAGCATCACTCTCAAAATCGGATCTTCCATGAGTCATGCAACACTGAATAAACTCACCAGAAGAACTGTGATGAAATGAAAGATTAATACATTTTTTACTGCTTTATAAATTCAGCCCTTCAGCAGCTGTGTGATTTTTAGTAAAGATAAAGTGACATCTTGATGATGCATCAAAAGTGTATTCTGACTGTTTATATGTTCACATTTACCGTTTTCCTCCTCAGCGTAACAAGGCGTCTATGCGAGAGCTGGTGAAGGGACAGAAAGTCCTCTGCAAGCACAAAAACGGCCGCTACTACCAGTGCGAGGTGGTGGAGCTCACCAAAGCCACGTTCTACGAGGTGGTCTTCGACGACGGCTCGTTCAGCGACAATCTTTTCCCGGAGGACATAGTGGTGCGTAACGCTGCCCCAAAACACGGCTGACGGCGTCATGTCAGGTTTTTGTTTAACGAAGCGTTTGTATGTTACAGAACAGAGACTGCGTGCGACTCGGGCCTCCAGCAGAGGGCGACGTGGTGCAGGTGCGCTGGACGGACGGCTTGATCTATGGTGCCAAGTTTGTAGCGGCTCACGTCATCCCCATGTATCAGGTCAGAGAATCTCTCTCGCTCACACACACAGTTTAACGATTGTCCGAACATTACCCACAACACGTCTGAGTACACCTGCGTGTGGAAATTTTCCGCTACTGCCCACTCCATCATGTTTGTCCAGGAAGGAACAATCTGTTTCAGCGGCCTGCTGTGATTACGCAACATTGCATAAACAACAAGACCTCTGAATTTCAACACACACACACACACACACTTCTCACTGGTGTGTTCCAGTCGTTTATTTCTCTCCTGTGTTCTTTCACGGTGATTAATCCCAATTGCTCCTGATGGTCAGTTCTTAAAAGTCTCATGCACATCCCACGTCCAGCTGAAATAATAATCCTAACGCCAATACTCTCCGAAATTCTCACTATTTTCAAATTTTTTAGGTAACATTAAATATTTTTCGATATCATCACCAGCCCTGAGCTCGTACTCCATAAAGATGATCTACTCTGATATTTTAGTTCAGACCAATTACTCTGAGCTTTTATTTACTTCTTTAATCTCTATACTTCTTGTTCACCAGCAGTTTCAGAAGCTTTTCCATAACTGTGCATCGTGATGTGATTTTTATCTCCTGAATATGAGGAAGTTAAATTAGTTAAAACTTTCCTTCCGGAAAATGTTTGGTTTTTCTGGATTCTTTTTTCTTGCTCTATTGAAAGTGCGGCACATGTTGATCATATTTTGGTCCATGCTGTTCAGTTGATTTATTTATTTTAACACATGACGTAATAATTTAATTAATCAAGCTCCGTGTGAAACGATTGAAAATGGAATCCTCTCGGGGTGAAGGTGTGAGTGAAGTCCACCTGCAGAGGGTTTCTTCTTAAAGGAGAAGTTCAAAAATTTTACAAATAATTAACTCGCCTCCTTGTTATCCAAGATGTTCAGGAGTGGTCCTCCTTCTCCAGATTAGTAACCACTGGGTCTGTAGCTCCGCCTACGTCACACGTGACCTTCAGATGTGACGTACGTAGTATGTAGCATCACGGATGCGCATCCCACGGCTGGTGCTAGACAAGCTTTTGTGGTTAAAAAATATGAAATTTTTCTAAGAAAATGAGTGGTTTGTCTAGATAAGATCCTTCTTCCTGGGCTGGGATTGAGGTTTGGAGGTCTTTGAAGCTGCATTTAAACTGCGTTCTGGAAAGTCAAACTCACGGAGCACCATTTGAAGTCCACTATATGGAGAAAAATCCTGAAATGTTCTCCTCAAAAAACATAATTTCTTTACCACTGAAGAAAGAAAGACACGAACATCTCGGATGACGAGGGGCTGAGGAAATTATCTGTAGGTGTTTGTTCTGGAAGTGAACTTCTCCTTTAACAATAAAAAAATAAATAGTTTAGATAGACTATTATTAGCCCTAATTCATAACAGTCCTCGGAGAACGTTTTCGAAAGGAGGCACAGTGGCTGTCCTACCGAATCAACACCTCCGTCACGTTCTGACTTCGACCATCAGGTGGGTCAGTGCTCCAGACTTGGCACAGGGGTTATTCAGACGTTAAGTGCACTTTTTGGAACAGAAACCTGCAAAAGTAAACTTGGCTAAGGAACATGAAAAGAAACCCTGGAAGCACCTCCTGTAGTCCCGACCTGTTTGAGGTGAGCCTGTGGTGACTCACGGTCCTGACGGTAAAGCACGGTGATGGTACTGTGGTACAGAAGGTGTTTGTAGATGGTATCATTGCCCGTGGAGAAGATAACAACCTGCAGGCTGAGAGGATGACTGATCTCCAGAAGCTCAAAAGAAGTGGAACATTCCAGCACGATAAATATCACTGATAAAATCATGTGAGTTTTTAAACGTCCTGGCCGAGGTTGAGCGCATCACCTGACTCGAATCCAGAAGAACATCTTTTAGGGGTGGTGTTAATGAGACATTTGAGTGAAGAGCAGCTGGAAAGGAGGTTCCAGGATGAAGGTGGATGTAAGAGCTGGTGTTGAGTCGTGTGTGTGGTGTTCTTGAATCGTTTCATTTTACTGGTCAGTTCGTTTGCTGTAACGTGATGCACTTTTGAATCGTTTGACATTTAAGTGAGAATTCCACAGGGGTGTACTTACTTCTGTTGTGTCCTGTATAGAGCAAAGCTTTCAGGTTTAGTTTAAACGCTCTAATTTTATTTGATTAACATGGCTGGTTTGGAGCTTTTGCCTGAGGCATAATTGTTGCTCAGTATTTTCCCTTTGAGTCAGCTTGAGTCACTTCCTGTGTCTTGGGTGTGACATTTTAACACGTTTACTGAGTGGTTTCTGACTTCTCACTGCCTACATGAGCTGAGGAGCAGTTAACCTTTCAGAGAGAAGGCTTTTTTTTAAATAGTATTTAGCGGTACAGTACTGCAGGGAGTATGTTTGTATGGAGTATGTTACAGATTACAGATACATGGGGTTATCAGGGCTGTGTGAGGCGGTGGGGTGATGGAGTTACTGCCCCCGTCACCCTGACTGTCATTATTTTCCTAGACCTGCACACACTGACGTGTCTTTACGACATCACTGCGTACCTTTTTCACCTTTTCCTGACCAAACAGCTTGACCTCTGAACCCACTGACCCCGGAGACTCCTTCCATAGATGCCGCATAAATGTCCCTGTGAACTGTGAACCCTGTGTTGCTATAGAAACGATAGTGCAGTTTCTTTGAGGAGTGTGTTGATATAAACTGTCATAGATGTTGTCATGGAGAATGAGCCCCGCCTCCTGGTCCAACCAATCAGAAAACAGACGGTTAAAACAATCTGTGTATGCATCGAAGTCAGATTATTCATCTTTGTGTCTCTCTCTCTGTCTGTCTCATAAACCCTGATGTCCCTCCTCAGCTGGAGTTTGAGGACGAGTCTCAGCTGACGGTGAAGCGAGAGGAAGTGTACTGTATGGACGAGGAGCTGCCCAAACGTGTGAAAGCGCGACTGGTGAGTAAGACGAATCCACTCCTGCTCCTGTTACTTCATTATTCATGAGCGTAGCTGAGTGCCTTTAATCGATCCGTGGTCTTTCCGCCTGTCCCTCCAGTCCGTGGCGTCGGATATGCGCTTTAAAGGAGTCTTCGTGGAGAAGGAAGTCAAACAGAATGCGAAAAGACAGCGCTTCATCAACTCACGCTACAGAGAAGACTACATCGAGCCGTCCATCTACAGAGCCATCATGGAGTGACCTCACGCCTTTCAGCCAGAATGCTTCCGACTCGGACACAATCGGACCCTGGTTGTGTTTTTAAATGCAGCTGTTTCGTTCTTACCGTAAACAGCGATGTCCAGTCCCTATGGTCAGGTCGTGTGTAAGAGCGCTTGTGAGGATTGTTTGTTGTTTGTTTTTTTTCGGCTGATTCTCTGTTGGAGTTCCTTAATCCTCTCTTACCCCATTTTTCCACGGACACGGTGCGCCAAACCGCCGAGCCGAAACGCTGTGGGTCTCTGAATACGACTCTGAGCCCTACGTATGCGCTAGTCAGCGGTCGCTTTCTACTTCTATTTCCATTTCTGTGACTTTTCACCTCACCAATTTTTAAAATTAGGTGCGAGTCTGTAAAGATGAATCCCAGCGATTCGTTGGAGCGACCCTATGATCCGACGTTTCTTCAGTTCCCCGCCCACAGCTTTATTCTGTGCCACAGAAACGAAAGAGAAATGTTTCTCATCACAGGTGTAGGTGAGATATTAGGAGAATGATGGATTCATTTTCCTAAGGAAGTAGAGGTCGCAGTTGCCTCTAGCAAAGCAAGCTAGGTGTGCCGCTATGTACGTGCTCACTCTGACATCTACGCTAGTTACATGTAAAGCGATGTTGAATATGTTTTTATTTAAAAGCGGTGTGTATAAGTAGTATAGTGCGCTGTGCAACATCAGAACATAAATGAAACGTCATGCTGGACAGGCCACGCCCACAAGAGACGACTGACAAGCAAGTGATGAGCTAATCAGTGACCCCCTTGAGAGAACTTTATTAACATATTAAAAGATATTAAAACAACAAACAAAAAATCTGCACACAAATCTATACTTGCTGCATGTTTACTTTTTTTTACGCCTGCTAATCAGTCTGGCTAGTAAAAAAATATTCTACCAGATCACTTCAGTGTTAGGGGATAGGGTTAGGGTTGGGGGTATAGAGTTAGGGTTAAGGGTTAGGGTTGGGGGCTGGGAGTTAGGGTTAGGTTAGGGGTATAGTGTTAGGGTTGGGGTGGAGAGATTAAGAGGTAAGGTTGGGGGCATAGGGTTGAAAGGTTAGGGTTGGACTTTAGGGTTGGGGGGGTTATGGGTTGGGCAGTTTGGGGGGTTACGACTCAACTTCCGTCAATAAGAGGTTAGGCGTGTTTCTTTATCTAGTTCTATTCTGCCAGGAAACTCTTATTAATAATAATAACAATAAACACAGCCAGCAGTGTCATTAGCGCAGGGAAATCTGCGAATCCCAGGTGCAATTAATTTTTTTCATCCGTCGACGCTGTTTTAGCTATTTTGACGATTCGCATTACAAACTTTACATTACCTTAAAGTTTACATTTCGATTTGTACTTTTTCTTACAATTAATTGCTCCGAACTCAACCATCACCCAAACTCTGCTGGTGTGAGGATCTTCTTCACTCGTAATAATTTGTGCAAAAATCCTGCATGAAAGTCTTTTAGTGAAGACCGGACCAGCTCCGGGTTAGACTCCGCCTCCAGCTCCAGCACCGTGTCTGTGGAAAAGCGTTTTCCGACACTCCCGATAGTTTCCGATGGTTGCGGGTCGAGTTTCCAGACAGCAAGCGAATGCATTAAAAGTAGGACGGTTTGTCGTTAGCCGCCGATTAGGCTAGCAATGAATTCAGAATAACAGGAAGAGGATGAACTCCAATTTCTTGCGGCCGGCGCTCAGATGGCATATCCCCTATAAACTTGGACACTCGTTTGCTACATCGCACTCGTTTGTTAGCATGAACCGGGTTTTCCTGCTGACGTTCAGTAGCTAACTGTGCAGGATGAGATGTAGCGCGTGTTCACTGTGTAATCTACTGTAAAGATAGAACTTTCTTTTGTTTTTGTTTTAATAGAAAGCCTTATATTCTCTTCTCCCTCGCTTATTTTCTAGGATGAAATTCTGGGTCATTGTTTAATTTATATCTCAGATTAGGATTTCTGATGGTTGCTTTTTATCTCCTGACATTTCTCACCATTTGGCTTTGTAAAAAAAAATAGTAATAATATGTATTTATATGTTTTTGATTTTGCGAATTTTTTGTTCCCTTCCAGTTTTCTACTCTTTTTACTCTGTCGATAATTAGGAATGAATATTGGCAGTTTAAAAAAAAAAAAAAAAGAAAGAAGAAGCAAAACCAAAACGGATGCACTTACTGACGTCTCTCTTTCCCCTGAATTCATCGTCTGTAATTTAGTAAAACCAGGAAATCTTTCCTGAATAATGTCTCTGTTTAGAGACTCTCTGGTTCTAGTGATTGTAAACTCACGACTGCTTCCTTTCTTCATTAAAGCAGCTTGATTTGGATCCTTTTCCTGTCATTTTTTTTCTTTCATTTAGGAATAACTGTGTGGTGTTGCTGTGGAGGTGTGAGGATGAGGATAACTATGAGGATGATGAGGACATGCACTTTGGCCAAAGGTTTTGGGACACCCCTCCAAATCATTGAGTTCAGGTGTTGTTTTTCAGGGTTTGGGCTCGGCCCCTTAGTTCCAGTGAAAGGAACTCTTAATGCTTCAGCTTCATACCAAGACATTTTGGACAATTTCGAGGTGATTTAGCCAAATGATTCATATAATGAATTAGAGCGGCGACAGCTAGCTGGACCTTCTCGTCATCACAACATCAGTGCCTGACCTCACAAATGCTCTTCTAGAGGAACGGTCAAAAATTCCTATAAACACACTCCTAAACCTTGTGGAAAGCCTTCCCAGAAGAGTTGAAGCTGTTATAGCTGCAAAGGGCGGGACAACTCCATATTACATTCATGTGCAGGTAAAGGCAGACGTCCCAGTTTTGGCCTGGCTCACAGTCTCCACTCTAATTCATCCCAAAGGTGTTCTATGGGGTTGAGGTCAGGACTCTGTGCAGGCCAGTCAAGTTCCTCCACACCAAACTCACTCATCCATGTCTTTATGGACCTTGCTTTGGTCACTGGTGTGCAGTCATGTTGGAACAGGAAGGGGTCATCCCCAAACTGTTCCCACAAAGAGCATGAAATTGTCCAAAATGTCTTGGTATGAAGCTGAAGCATTAAGAGTTCCTTTCACTGGAACTAAGGGGCCGAGTCCAATCCCTGAAAAACAACACCTGAACTCAATGATCTGGAGGGGTGTCCCAATACTTTTGCCAATATAAAGTTTAAATATTAAAATATATTTTAATGTTCTGTGAAACGAGTCGTTTCCGGTTTCTCGTTGACGTTATAGCAGCTACAAACATTCGTTCCCTCACCAGCTTTCTCTTCATTCTGTCTTGACGTTAATACTTAATGACTTATAAGACAAAACAAAAACAAATTGCAGCTTGTGTTCTGGATAAATGTAAAATGAACATCTCTTTAATTTCTAAGAAAATCTCATCATGTACATTACCCTGTGAACTGTTGCTATAGAAACCATAATGAGAATTTGACTATAAACCTGTCAGAGGTGCTCTTCTGACCAATCGGTGTCCAGGAGTCCATGTGATTGGATTGGTGTGGTGGAGGAATTTTGGAGATGGGGAAGTGGGTGTGGCTTCCAGATGACTGTCCTCCATCTACAAGCTTGTTTTGAAGTAATCACTGAGAGAAACATGAGAAACACTAGTGTGGGATTGGATTTTGACCTTAAATGGCACCAGTGTTTTTTAGTTTATCAGTCTTCTTTTTAAACAAAATTTTCCTACATTTCCTTCCTGTACCCTCCTACAGGACCGATAACGACCCAGGAGCCGAGCTGCTCGCCTCCTCGTCTTATCACGTCTCTCTGGTTTCCTGGGATAGTGGAAACTCGGCTTGGTCAGGATTTCCTGTGTGTGGTGCTGGGAGAAGCTAATGAAGAGCAGGAGTGTGTGTGGGAGGTGTGAAGGTTCATGGAAGCCATGTCTCACTAATCTCTAGAAGCTGTTCGTTAGGTTCGTTGATTAGTGGTGAAGAATAATTAATGGTCTGGAGAGCACTGACCTTCAGTGCAGCTCTGCCTTGTTAATACACGGGGTTTAACGTGTTCCCGCGTCACGTACGCGCTCTGGACATCAGCGTGGACGTGAGTGTAGTTTAATAACAGTAATAATCATGTGATTCTGTTGTCCTCGTCTAACTGAGGCTTGTTTAATGATGAGGCAACGTCCACAACTGTGGATTTAACATCACTGACTCATCAGAGAGGGAGG
>NC_080729.1:20053933-20093933 GCF_019097595.1 Hemibagrus wyckioides | reverse complement strand
GTGTGTGAGAGAGAGAGTGTGAGTATTGTGGGGTGTGTGTGTGTGAGAGAGAGTGAGAGTGTGAGTATTGTGGGGTGTGTATGTATAGTGGTGTGTGTGTGAGAGAGAGTGAGAGTGTGAGTATTGTGGGGTGTGTAAGTATAGTGGTGTGTGTGAGTGTGTGAGTGGTGTGTGTGTGTGTGAGAGAGTGAGAGTGTGAGTGGTGTGTGTGTGTGTGTGTGAGAGAGAGAGTGTGAGTATTGTGGGGTGTGTGTGTGTGAGAGTGAGAGTGTGAGTATTGTGGGGTGTGTGTGTGTGTGAGAGAGAGAGTGTGAGTATTGTGGGGTGTGTGTGTGTGAGAGAGAGAGTGTGAGTATTGTGGGGTGTGTGTGTGTGAGAGAGTGAGAGTGTTAGTATTGTGGGGTGTGTGTGTGTGAGTGTGAGTATTGTGGGGTGTGTGTGAGTGAGTGAGAGAGTGAGTGTGTGAGTATTGTGGGGTGTGTGTGTGGGTGTGTGTGTGAGAGTGTGAGTGGTGTGTGTGTGAGAGAGAGTGAGAGTGTGAGTATTGTGGGGTGTGTGTGTGTGTGTGTGAGAGAGAGAGTGTGAGTATTGTGGGGTGTGAGAGTGTGAGTGGTGTGTGTGTGTGTGAGAGAGAGTGAGAGTGTGAGTATTGTGGTGTGTGTGTGAGAGAGAGAGTGTGAGTATTGTGGTGTGTGTGTGTGTGTGTGTGTGTGAGAGAGAGAGAGTGTGAGTATTGTGGGGTGTGTGTGTGAGAGTGTGAGTGGTGTGTGTGTGTGAGAGAGAGTGAGAGTGAGAGTATTGTGGGGTGTGTGTGTGAGTGTGACTCGTGTGTGTCTGTGTGAGAGAGAGAGAGAGTGTGAGTATTGTGGGGTGTGTATGTATAGTGGTGTGTGTGTGTGTGTGAGAGAGAGTGAGAGTGTGAGTATTGTGGGGTGTGTAAGTATAGTGGTGTGTGTGAGAGAGTGAGAGTGTGAGTGGTGTGTGTGTGTGTGTGTGAGAGAGTGAGAGTGTGAGTGGTGTGTGTGTGTGTGAGAGAGAGTGAGAGTGTGAGTATTGTGGGGTGTGTGTGTGTGTGAGAGAGAGAGTGAGAGTGTGAGTATTGTGGTGTGTGTGTGTGTGTGTGAGAGAGAGAGTGTGAGTATTGTGGGGTGTGTGTGTGTGAGTGTGAGTATTGTGGGGTGTGTGTGAGTGAGTGAGAGAGTGTGAGTATTGTGGTGTGTGTGTGAGAGAGTGAGAGTGTTAGTATTGTGGGGTGTGTGTGTGTGAGTGTGAGTATTGTGGGGTGTGAGTGAGTGAGAGAGTGAGTGTGTGAGTATTGTGGGGTGTGTGTGTGTGTGTGTGAGAGAGAGAGTGAGAGTGTGAGTATTGTGGTGTGTGTGTGTGTGTGTGAGAGAGAGAGTGTGAGTATTGTGGGGTGTGTGTGTGTGAGAGTGAGAGTGTGAGTATTGTGGGGTGTGTGTGAGAGAGTGAGAGTGTTAGTATTGTGGGGTGTGTGTGTGTGAGTGTGAGTATTGTGGGGTGTGAGTGAGTGAGAGAGTGAGTGTGTGAGTATTGTGGGGTGTGTGTGTGTGTGAGAGAGAGAGTGAGAGTGTGAGTATTGTGGGGTGTGTGTGTGTGAGAGTGTGAGTGGTGTGTGTGTGTGTGTGTGTGTGAGAGAGTGAGAGTGTGAGTATTGTGGGGGGTGTGTGTGAGAGTGTGAGTATTGTGTGTGTGTGTGTGTGAGAGTGTGAGTATTGTGGGGGGTGTGTGTGTGTGTGAGAGTGTGAGTATTGTGGGGTGTGTGTGTGAGAGAGAGTGAGAGTGTGAGTATTGTGGGGTGTGTGTGTGTGTGAGAGAGTGAGAGTGTGAGTATTGTGGGGTGTGTGTGTGTGTGAGAGAGTGAGAGTGTTAGTATTGTGAGGTGTGTGTGTGTGAGTGAGTGAGAGAGTGAGTGTGTGAGTATTGTGGGGTGTGTGTGTGTGTGTGTGAGAGAGAGAGTGAGTGTGAGTATTGTGGTGTGAGAGAGTGAGTATTGTGGGGTGTGTGTGTGAGTGTGTGAGTGGTGTGTGTGTGTGTGTGAGAGAGAGTGAGTGTGAGTATTGTGGGGTGTGTGTGTGTGTGAGTGTGAGTATTGTGTGTGTGTGTGTGAGAGTGTGAGTATTGTGGGGGGGGTGAGTATTGGGGTGTGTGTGTGTGTGTGTGAGTGTGAGTATTGTGGGGTGTGTGTGAGAGAGAGTGAGAGTGTGAGTATTGTGGGGGTGTGTGTGAATATTGGGGTGTGTGTGTGTGAGTGTGAGGTATTGTGGGGTGTGTGTGTGAGAGTGAGTGTGTGAGTATTGTGGGGTGTGTGTGTGTGAGTGTGAGTATTGTGGGGTGTGTGTGTGAGTATTGTTGTGTGTGTGTGTGTGAGAGAGAGTGTGAGTGTTGTGTGTGTGTGTGTGTGAGAGAGTGAGTATTGTGGGGTGTGTGTGTGTGAGTGTTGTGTGTGTGTGTGTGTGTGTGTGTGTGTGTGTGTGTGTGAGTATTGTGGGGTGTGTGTGTGTGAGTATTGTTGTGTGTGTGTGTGTGTGTGTGTGAGTGAGTATTGTGGGGTGTGTGTGAGTATTGTTGTGTGTGTGTGTGTGTGTGTGTGAGAGTGTGAGTATTGTGGGGTGTGTGTGTGAGTATTGTGGTGTGTGTGAGTGTGTGAGTATTGTGGGGTGTGTGTGTGTGTGTGAGAGTGTGAGTATTGTGGGGTGTGTGTGAGTATTGTTGTGTGTGTGTGTGTGAGAGAGAGTGTGAGTATTGTGGGGGTGTGTGTGTGTGAGTATTGTTGTGTGTGTGTGTGTGTGTGAGTGTGAGTATTGTGGGGTGTGTGTGTGAGTATTGTGTGTGTGTGAGAGAGTGTGAGTATTGTGGGGTGTGTGTGTGTGAGTATTGTTGTGTGTGTGTGTGAGAGAGTGTGAGTATTGTGGGGTGTGTGTGTGTGAGTATTGTGGTGTGTGTGTGTGTGTGTGAGTGTGAGTATTGTGGGGTGTGTGTGTGAGTATTGTGTGTGTGTGAGAGAGTGTGAGTATTGTGGGGTGTGTGTGTGAGTATTGTGTGTGTGTGAGAGAGTGTGAGTATTGTGGGGTGTGTGTGTGTGAGTATTGTTGTGTGTGTGTGAGGGAGTGTGAGTATTGTGGGGTGTGTGTGTGTGAGTATTGTTGTGTGTGTGTGTGTGTGTGTGAGAGTGTGAGTATTGTGGGGTGTGTGTGTGAGTATTGTTGTGTGTGTGTGTGTGTGTGAGTGTGAGAGTATTGTGGGGGGTGTGTGTGTGAGTATTGTTGTGTGTGTGAGAGAGTGTGAGTATTGTGGGGTGTGTGTGTGAGTATTGTTGTGTGTGTGTGTGTGTGTGTGAGAGTGTTGTGGGGTGTGTGTGTGTGAGTATTGTGGGGTGTGTGTGTGTGTGTGAGAGTGTGAGTATTGTGGGGTGTGTGTGTGTGTGAGTATTGTTGTGTGTGTGTGTGTGTGTGTGTGAGTATTGTGGGGGGGGTGTGTGTGTGAGTGTTGTTGTGTGTGTGAGTATTGTGGGGTGTGTGTGAGTATTGTTGTGTGTGTGTGTGTGAGTATTGTGGGGTGTGTGTGTGAGTATTGTTGTGTGTGTGAGAGTGTGAGTATTGTGGGGTGTGTGTGTGAGAGTGTGAGTATTGTGGGGTGTGTGTGTGAGTGTGTGTGTGTGTGTGTGAGTATTGTGGGGTGTGTGTGTGTGAGTATTGTTGTGTGTGTGTGTGTGTGTGTGAGTGTGTGAGTATTGTGGTGTGTGTGTGTGAGTGAGTATTGTGGGGGGTGTGTGAGAGTATTGTTGTGTGTGTGTGTGTGTGAGTATTGTGGGGTGTGTGTGTGTGTGAGTATTGTTGTGTGTGTGTGTGAGTATTGTTGTGTGTGTGTGTGTGTGTGTGTGAGTATTGTGGGGTGTGTGTGTGTGTGTGTGTGTGTGTGTGAGTATTGTGAGTATTGTGGGGTGTGTGTGTGTGTGAGTATTGTTGTGTGTGTGTGTGTGTGTGTGTGAGTATTGTTGTGTGTGTGTGTGTGTGTGAGTATTGTTGTGTGTGTGTGTGTGTGTGTGAGTATTGTGGGGTGTGTGTGTGTGTGTGAGTGTGTGAGTATTGTGAGTATTGTTGTGTGTGTGTGTGTGTGAGTGTGTGAGTATTGTGGGGTGTGTGTGTGTGTGTGTGAGTGTGTGTTTATTCATAGTTTCAGATGTGAGGGTCAGTGGTCAGTTTGTTTCTGTTCCTTCTTGACTTCATGTTAATGCTGTCCTTGTCCTTCAGATTAGAAACTGTTAAAGGAACATCATGGAAGATGAAGCTGAGACTCGAGGACTGATGAGGGTTTGGACTAAAAACTGAAAAGAAAATGAAATTTATTATTATTATTATTATTATTATTATTATTATTATTATTATTATTATTTACATTTTTACTTGAGCATTATTCCAGAGTACTAGTTTTAGTGTAGGTGTAGATCTTTTTAATTGTGTATTATTTTATTTAACTCAGGATTTATAAACTTTAGCCTAGTTATAATAATATGAATAGGAAATATTTATTGTGTGTTTTTAATTTAATTTTAATTTTTAGATTTAGTTAATTTCATTTTTGTATTATTTTCTGCTTCTTTTTTTTTTTTTAAATTGACTAGTCTTTTTTTTTTATTTAATTTTTTTTCTATACTACTTTTATTTCCGGTTAATCTAAAAATATTTTTACTTTTTTGTTCATGCATGTTTTTTTTTTTGTTTTTTTTTTACTTCCTGAATTTAGCACCCAGTTAAAATATTTCGTTATTTTTAGGTGCTGTTGTAAATATATTAATAGTTATCTGTATTTATTTCGGTTCAGCTGAATTCAGAAACATTTCAACTTTATTCCAAGTTTTTATTTTTTAGTCATTTTATGGAATTTATTTTATATAATGGATCATTTTGTATATGATGTTTATTTCGGTTAGAAATATTTCCTGCATATTTTTATAGGGATTTTTTGTTCATTACTTTAGTTGAGTTTTAGTATTGTTTTATTTTGTATTTATTATATAATGTATTTACTGTATATTATTAGATTTGATATTTTTTTAGTAGTTTGATTTTTCAGAGTGATGCTGGGTTTCTGCTCTGTTTTCTCTCTCTGGTGAAACCTGCTGTAGATTTATTGTGAAGGTGACCTGAGCTCATGGTGTTTGTCCACATGACTTTCAGTTCTCACTATGTCCTAGTTAAGCTGACCTACACACACACACACACACACACACACACACACACACACACACACACACACACCCCCTGGTTTGGGTTACACACCTGGCTGCTCAGCCTCCTTCTGCTGCGCTATTCAGGGAGGAGAGTCGAGCACAGAGAGCTTTGTGTCTCTTCAGCAGTGGAGAAGTGAAGGAGCACATGGCAGCAGCTCTCTTCCTCCTCCTCCTCTATCAGACAGACACCTCTGCATCTGGCCAGCTGTTAGGTTTTGTCCTTGCTGTACTTTACCCAGATCTTCATGTCTGATGACAGAAATGCCAGATTTGGAACTGAATGTCTTTGTTAGTTTTTTAAAAAAAAAAACCCTCTCCTGCCAGCCTGTGTGTGTGTGTGTGTGTGTGTGTGTGTGTGTGTGTGTGTGTGTGTGTGTGTGTGTGTGTGTGTGTGTGTGTGTGATGTGATGTGATGAAAGAAAAATGCTCCGTCTCGGCCAGAAAATATGAAGAGCTTTGCCTTTTTCAGTCTGGTGGGAGTTGTACTTAGCCGAGGCTTTCCTCGGAGTAGAGAGGATTATACGATGGGTTCAGAATAAGGGATCTATTGGAGACGTTACTGTCTGACGTCACACTCATCACGAGTCCTCTTTTTTCTCCCCCCCCGACGTGTCTTCATATCTGCTGGGGTCTGATTTATTAAACTCTTAAGACTGGGGGGGAAAAAAACGTCTGAATAAAAACAGTCTAGTGAGAAAACAAACGCTGTGGAAATAAAGGTTTATAAACTGGTGTAAAGATGTCATTAAACCCGATCCTGGAGGAGAAGTCAGCAGAGATCCTACATTAAAGTAACAATAAATGGTTAAATAATTTTTTTTTCTTTTAAACCTAAAATATCACGTAATAAAAGTAAAAACACATTGAGATTCTACGGTACCTGAGAAGTGCAAAACAAAAACACGAGGAGAAAGCGGAAAAGCTAAGCGTGTGAATGGAATTCTTTCCTCTGATTGGACGAGACATCGGTCACTCAGGATATACAGGAAGTAGGAAATTGTGTATCTAACTTTATTTCCTGTGCATGTGTGGAGTTCACTTTAAACCATTTTTTTTTAAATCTATAGTGTAACTTTAAATCTTTTAAAGAAAATAACAAACATATATATTTATCTTTATAAGAAAATGGAGTTCATTCAGCTCTACTGTGGTGAAGGACGTTCATATGGTCAGTGTGATGTTGGATATACTGAAAGTGTATCATGGAGTAAAGATTAGTTTGCGATCTCTAAAAACACACCTGAAGAACACAGGAATGTTCCGGAAGATCAAACTATTCCAGATTAAAGGATGTAAGGAGCACTATAAGAGCAGAGCTGTGTTCATACACACACCAATCCACTTTCTACTGCTGCAGATACTGCTGTTTGTACTGAGCCGCTTTGAGGCTCGCGGGGGAACAGAAGTGGCTCAGGTGGTCACGTGCTGGTCAGATGAGGCTGCAGGGGGGAAGTCGTTCCTTTACACGCAGTAAACTTGCTGTACTTCTCTTTTCACTACCTGGACGTTTTTAGCGTTGCTCCTTATTGTGGAGAAGAAAAGAAAGCTCTGTTCTGCAGTCTGAGAGTGTTCTCTGTTGACTGATTGAAGCTTGTTGAAAGTTCAGTCCTTCTGATGGCCGAGTCGAGGAAGTGAGGCTAAAATTAGTGATGAATATAAACCTACGTCATGTTCACGCTCACTTCGCTAGCTGCTAATAATAATAATCAGAAACAGCCCAATTCCTCTTCTCATGAAATGTACTGAGGGTCATGAGCTGCTTTAGTCTCGATGCATTTTCTTTGGAAACAGGAAGTGATCTTGTTCTGAACAGCCAGTAGCGTTCACGCCAAAACGTACCTATAGATAAATCCACTCCTCCACCTTCCCCCTGACTCTGTCCTGGGATCCTTTTTAGATAAATAGTAGTTAAAATATGACAGGCTCTTACTGGTGAAGATCTAATCATGTGCTGTAAGGTAGCAACAGTCCAGCGTTGGTGCAAACACTACTTTGGAAACTCTGCCCTCTTCCCTGATACGACTCTCTGAATTCACAGAGCAACCGCGTTTACTGCTAACGAGCTGCTGCTGTAGAGCAAGACCCATAATATACAGTATAATAGGACATAGATTCTAGAGAGCATTTGATTAGACTGTCGTTGAAAAAGTCGGAATATTGTATTATTATTATTATTATTATTTTTCCCTAGATGTGGCTCTAGGATTAGAAATCCTCAAGCTGAAAAACCCGCTCCTGAGAGAAGAAATGAACCGAGCGAGATGATGAAAAATAACCTGCTGTACCAAATCACATCACTAGCACAGAAACTGAACTGACCATCTGGTCCGCTTCTAAAAAGGTCTGCTATTTTAGCCCCCCTGCTCCGCTCTGACCAGCACAAAGCTTCAGGCTTGCTTTTACAGGGGCTTCTGTAGGTACAGCAGACAGACAGATTTATATAACCTTAGACTAATAAAAGATTTAAAACGTGATAATTGTTTACGTCATGACTCTTTGTGTAAAGACATGCTTATGGAAGGAGTCTCCAGTTCCAGTTCTCCTTCAGTGTGTAAATTTCCTCCAGCATGTCACAGAGGTAATAAACTCTTTGAGGAAACTTTCTTTTTCTTTAGATATGAATTTTTTCCCATATTATAATCTTTAGCAACCTTTATTTGCATTTCCTTATTGTTCCTGACTCTTCCTGACTCAGTGTACAGGGCCTCTCCTGCTGTTGTGCGGAATGCTGCGTTGATGAATGCGACGCTCCCAGCCCTGCAGCTTTACCGGGGTTTTAGGAATTCGCTCATCTGAAGCGTATGACTCTCTGACGTCAGGGCTTTGGGCAGACTCGCTGCCTCACATGTGGCTGGTAGAGGGGATGTAAAACCAGACTCTGTGCGTAGAAGACAGCCTTGTGTGTGTGTGTGTGTGTGTGTGTGTGTGTGTGTGTAAATTTTCCATCCTGCTTCTGTGGAACTAATGGTCTTCTCTGAGGTGCAAAAAAAAAACCCCTCTCTCATCGGATTGAAGTGTTATGTGTGAGACTCTGGATTTGCATTTTAGTGACCGATTGTGTTTGTCTTTAATGAAAGGTAAAAATGCTGGTGATATTTGTTAGTTAGTTTTTTTATGTCTGTTTTTTTAAGTCATACAGCAACCAATCAAATCCTGACCTTATTTCTTTGTGCACTTGAGCTAGTAAATGTCTGCTGGTCAGGACAGAACTGTAACCTGAGAGTCCGGCAGGCTTCTGAATGACTGGAGGTAAACAGGCATGGACAGCATTTACCCAGCAGCCCAGGAGTTTAATGGCTAATAAACGTATATGCTACGTTCAACTGTCTCACGTTATTCAGTCTGAGTGTCGGAGTCAGGCCTCGGGTTTATTCAGCATTCTTATCTCACTCTTTCACACGTCTATGCCTTTTATTAACAGCCTCCAAAACAATATATAATCTATATCCCTGAACCTCCGTTGGTCCCGTTCGCTCTTTGTCGACTTTGGAGAGGCGAAGCGAGGCCATGACGCGAGTCGGAGAGCTATGTGGCGTCTCGCTGGCAAGCTAACGTCTGCAGAATGCGCTCTTATAATCTGCCCAGGAGTTAAAGGAGCTATTTCCTGGCACTGTGGAAAAACAGCAAATTTCTCCACCATTCTTCAGCCACAGCGCTCTCTCTCTCTCTCTCTCTCTCTCTCTCTCTCTCACTCTCACACACACACACACACACACACTCCTTACCACAACCCTGCTGAACCAGGAGATCCAGCTTTCTCCATGTCTGGGCCTGAGAAACTAGTGAAAGAGCTCAGAATCTAGCGTCAGGATGAGAGGACTGAGCAGGAAAGAACTCCGCTATTAAAGAATAAAAAGTATACGACGTTTTCCACTTTACCCTGCAGTGTGTGTGTGTGTGTGTGTGTGTGTGTGTTCTGAGACGTGCTTAATGACCTATAAGCTTCTCTCAGTTATTACAGGAAGCTTTAAACACTAAACCAAAAAACCAACAGAATTTTGATTTTGCACCCGGAATATAACTGTATAGCAGACAGGAAGTGATGTCACTAAACCTCCTTTATTTCAACTCAGTGTTATTTGTCGACAGACTTTTAACAATGGATATTGACTCAAAGCAGTTTTAGAGGAATCTATCAATTCAGGAACTAATGAGCGAGTCAGGGGTGACGATAGTGAGGAAGAAACCTTGAGAGGAACCAGTTTCTGGAGGGAACCTCATCCTCATCCTCTAGCTGTTTATTATATGATCAAATTGTGTAAGCAGGATGGAGCACAAACCTGATCGTATTCATAGCAGTCCAAGGTGTTCTCCATGATCTCTAAGTGGTTCTATCCACAACAGGTCCATGTATCTTCAGCACCTGAGCAGGAAAAAGCCTCCAAGTGATGAGACTGCAAGCAGAGGAGCATCAGGATGGATCAGAGAGAGAGAGAGACTGAAAATCAGGGTTAAAATCATGCAGAGTGAACTTAGTGTTAGAAATGCAATAACATACCTACACTGATCGGGCATAACATTGCCTAATATTGTGTCGGTCCTCCTTTTGCTGCCAAACCATCCCTGACCTGTCGAGGCATGGACTCCACTAGATCCCTGAAGGTGTGCTATGGGATCTGGCACCAAGATGTTAGCAGCAGATCCTTTAAGTCCTGTAAATTGCAAGGTGGAGCCTCCATGGACTTAAAGGTTACTTACAGTGACTTAAAGGATACTTTTAATAGATACTGACCACTGCAGACCGGGAACACCCCACAAGAGCTGCAGTTTTGGAGATGCTCTGATCCAGTGGTCTAGACAGTTTGGTCCTTCATCAAACTCAAAGCTCAAATCCTTACACTTGTCCATTTTTCCTGCTTCTAACATCAACTTTGAGGACAAAATGTTGACTTGCTGCCTAATATATCCCACCCACTAACAGGTGCCATGATGAGGAGATACTCAGTCTTATTCACTTCACCTGGCACTGGTCATAATGTTATGGCTGATCTGTGTGTATGTGTGGAGGTCTGGGAGGAAAAAAAACCTTCAGAAGGTCAAAGTGGAAATAATTCCCAGGAGAAATAACTGCATGAATGCATCAGATTCTGACAGAGAAAGTAAAGCTGAAAGTGTAAGCACTCCTCTCCTCTTCTTTGTTTTGATGATGATGTGAGGTTTTAGAGGTCAGGATACTGGAGGAGTTTTGTTATTACTGCAACATCGTGGAGAAGAAACCGTGAGGTTGGTGATGTTTTATAAAGTGAATGAATTCTCAAATAAATGATAACGATGTGTGGCGCTATGGCATGGAATTATGCAGCGAATCAAGACCGAGTGATTTTACCGGCTCTGTGCAGGATCCCAGGGTCGATAACGATCACAGAAATAAAAAGATTCCATCATGTAGGTCTTAAAGCAAGTTTTTTTTTTTTATCTCTCACATGGTTTTCAGCTTTTAGCTAAATTTAAACTTTTAGCCATTACGTCAATCATTGACACGGCTGAAGTGTCTCTATAGCTGTGGAAATCATTACAGCTTCACCCGAGTGTGACGCCGGCGCAGTGTTAGATAATTATTACACAACCTGAAACACAGGAGAAGCCTTGTCTAATGGTATAAAAGAAATCAATCTCAGGTGAAGCTTTAATATACAAGTACAGTATATATATCTCGTCGAGTCAAGAAGCTTTTATTGTCATTTCAACCTCATACACAGATCAGCCATAACATTATGACCAGGTGAAGTGAATAAGACTGAGTATCTCCTCATCATGGCCCCTGTTAGTGGGTGGGATATATTAGGCAGCAAGTCAACATTTTGTCCTCAAAGTTGATGTTAGAAGCAGGAAAAATGGACAAGCGTAAGGATTTGAGTTTGACGAAGGGCCAAATTGTGATGGCTAGACCACTGGATCAGAGCATCTCCAAAACTGCAGCTCTTGTGGGGTGTTCCCGGTCTGCAGTGGTCAGTATCTATCAAAAGTGGTCCAAGGAAGGAACAGTGGTGAACCAGCGACAGGGTCATGGATGGTCAGGGTTCATTGATGCATGTGGGGAGTGAAGGCTGACCCGTGTGATCCGATCCAACAGACGAGCTACTGTTGATCAAATTGCTAAAAAAGTTAATGGTTAATGCTGGTTCTGATAGAAAGGGGTCAGGATACACAGTGCAGGACAGGTCAGGGCTGTTTTGGCAGCGGCCTATCACAATATTAGACAGGTGGTCATAATGCTATGCCTGATCAGTGTATATCTTTATAACTGCTGATATAAAGACTGGGACACATGAATCATGCCTCATAAAAACTCTCCTGATGGACCAAATTATGACTTAATAACATAAACATGTTTCTGGCCAGGATCATAAAACCGAGTCTATAAAAGTTACAACACTTAAAAGGACGATGAATAAAAAACATTGTGAATATAAATCAACTTGATACACAACAATAAAGTTCACACTTTAAAAGCTTTTTTTCTCCACGGATATGAAGATTAAGGATTTAGGTTGGGGTTTCAACCTCCAACTCTTTACAACTAAACAAAAGCATTCATGTAACACACACACACACACACACACACACACACACACACTTCTGAACAGTCAGAAGCTTAGAGGGACAAAGCTGGGGATTCTGTAGAAAGCTCAGGATTGTTAATCCGTCCCACTCACATGATACACGTGAGCCTCATAAATTTGTTTTAAATTTTTTAAATAATGCTTCATATTTAAAGATGACGTATCCGTTAAGGTTTGCCTTGTTTACATGTTTATGAGAGACATTTTTACCGTTTTAGCGTCCTGAATTTTCGAAAAGCATTGAAACTGAAGCAAACGCTGACACCCACTAACAGGTGCCATGATGAGGAGATACTCAGTCTTATTCACTTCACCTGGCACTGGTCATAATGTTATGGCTGATCTGTGTGTATGTGTGGAGGTCTGGGAGGAAAAAAAAACCTTCAGAAGGTCAAAGTGGAAATAATTCCCAGGAGAAATAACTGCATGAATGCATCAGATTCTGACAGAGAGAGTAAAGCTGAAAGTGTAAGCACTCCTCTCCTCTTCTTTGTTTTGATGATGATGTGAGGTTTTAGAGGTCAGGATACTGGAGGAGTTTTGTTATTACTGCAACATCGTGGAGAAGAAACCGTGAGGTTGGTGATGTTTTATAAAGTGAATGAATTCTCAAATAAATGATAACGATGTGTGGCGCTATGGCATGGAATTATGCAGCGAATCAAGACCGAGTGATTTTACCGGCTCTGTGCAGGATCCCAGGGTCGATAACGATCACAGAAATAAAAAGATTCCATCATGTAGGTCTTAAAGCAAACATGTTTTTTTGTTTTTTTTCTCTCACCTGGTTTTCAGTAATCAGCCACGTCAACATGCAATGGGTTTTCCAAGCCACCACACCCACCCACACCCACACCCCACACACACACACTCACACCCACACACACACCCCACACACAAATCACACACACACACCCACACCCACCCACACACACACAAATCACACACACCCACACCCACAAATCACACCCACCCACCCACACACACACAAATCACACACACACACCCACACACACACAAATCACACACACACACCCACCCACTCACCCACAAATCACACACACCCACTCACCCACACCCACAAATCACACCCACACACCCACACACCCACACCCACAAATCACACCCACACACCCACCCACCCACACAAATCACACACACCCACCCACACACACACAAATCACACACACACCCACACACACACAAATCACACACACCCACACCCACCCACCCACACACAAATCACACACACCCACAGACAAATCACACACACACACCCCACACACAGACACACACACACTCACACCCACCCCACACACAAATCACACACACACACCCACACCCACCCACCCACACCCACACACCCACCCACACACACACACCCACAAATCACACACACACACACCCTCCCACTCACACACACAAATCACACACACACACCCACTCACACAAATCACACACACACACCCACACCCACACACCCACCCACACACACACACCCACAAATCACACACACACACACCCACACACACCCACCCACTCACACACACAAATCACACACACACACCCACTCACACAAATCACACCCACCCACAAATCACACACACACACCCACCACCCACCCACACACACAAATCACACACACACACCCACTCACACAAATCACACCCACCCACAAATCACACACACACACCCACCCACACACACACCCACTCACACAAATCACACCCACCCACACACACACACCCACAAATCACACCCACACACACACACCCACACACACACAAATCACACACCCACCCACTCACACAAATCACACCCACCCACACCCACAAATCACACACACACACCCACCCACTCACACAAATCACACCCACCCACACACACACACCCACAAATCACACACACAAATCACACCCACCCACACACACACACACAAATCACACACACACACCCACCCACTCACACAAATCACACCCACCCACACACACACACACAAATCACACACACACACCCACCCACTCACACAAATCACACCCACCCACACAAATCACACACACACACCCACCCACTCACACAAATCACACCCACCCACACACACACACAAACCCCTCCAGGAAATCTAGTTTTTTGGTCTGTTACACGTTAACAGCTTTAGACTTTAACCTCTGGTATAAATAGTAAAAGTGAAAAATCAATAGTTCTTTTTGACCATTGACCTGGTCTGAAAACAAACGTCCATCTCTGAGGGGTTTAGGATTTTAATTCAGGAGCATGTTGTTTTAGAAACATTCAATTTCAATATCAGTTTATTTGTATAGCGCTTTTATACAGTGGACATCATCTCAAAGCAGCTTTACAGAAGTATAGAAACAGAGAAAAAAAGATTAGACTATTAAAATGACTATTTTATGGATTTGAAATATTCATAAATGAATTTAACAGCCACCTGCTGCATGAGAAAACATAAACCTTTGTGTTTGTTTTGATTCGTCCTTCCTGAGAGATTTAGATGCATTTTAATGTAAAATGAAATAAACAAAAAAATTAAATATCACTTAGAATATCGCAGTAATGTGTTATAAAACATATCAGTGTAGCAGAACATCTTTATGAATTAAACAGCAAGGTTCAGACTTGTCTGAACTGATGATCTGGAAGTCCTTATTACATCAAATATATAAATGTGGTTCCTGAAATCATGGCCTTACTTAGGAACATAAACATAAAACCAAGAAAAAAAATAATGACACTCGACATTATCTTTATACACCATCCTGATCTGATACCAGAGCCTCACTCGATCTCACGTCAGCGTTCTGTATGTTCCTGGGTTCATCACGTCACAGGGATATACACTATATATTACCAAAAGTACTGGGACACCTGCCTTTACCTGCACATGAATGTAATATGGAGTTGTCCCGCCCTTTTCTTCTGGGAAGGCATCCACAAGGTTTAGGAGTGTGTTTATGGGAATTTTTGACCGTTCCTCTAGAAGCACATTTGTGAGGTCAGGCACTGATGTTGGACGAGAAGGTCTGGCTCTCAGTCTCCACTCTAATTCATCCCAAAGGTGTTCTATGGGGTTGAGGTCAGGACTCTGTGCAGGCCAGTCAAGTTTCTCCACACCAAACTCACTCATCCATGTCTTTATGGACCTTGCTTTGGTCACTGGTGTGCAGTCATGTTGGAACAGGAAGGGGTCATCCCCAAACTGTTCCCACAAAGGGCATGAAATTGTCCAAAATGTCTTGGTATGAAGCTGAAGCATTAAGAGTTCCTTTCACTGGAACTACAAAAAAAAACGCATCCAGTTTTTCTACATTTCCACCATGTTAGCTGTATGGATGAAAAAATAAACCTTCAGTGACTGGGCAGATGGAAGTGAGCTTTTACCCTGTGCCTTCATGCTTGAATTTAATATCAAATGGTTAAAAATATCACAAGACAATCAGAAGTAAATACATTTAAACCCATGAAAACGTTTAGAACTGAAAGCACAAATGTTCCTGCTTTGACGAAAGCTGTAGTGTTCACACCAAAGCTGTCAGAGATACACTATATTGCCAAAAGTATTCGCTCACCCATCCAAATAATCAGAATCAGGTGTTCCAATCACTTCCATGGCCACAGGTGTATAAAATCAAGCACCTAGGCATGCAGACTGTTTTTACAAACATTTGTGAAAGAATGGGTCGCTCTCAGGAGCTCAGTGAATTCCAGCGTGGAACTGTGATAGGATGCCACCTGTGCAACAAATCCAGTCGTGAAATTTCCTCGCTCCTAAATATTCCACAGTCAACTGTCAGCTGTATTATAAGAACGTGGAAGTGTTTGGGAACGACAGCAACTCAGCCACGAAGTGGTAGGCCACGTAAACTGACGGAGCGGGGTCAGCGGATGCTGAGGCACATAGTGCGAAGAGGTCGCCAACTTTCTGCAGAGTCCATCGCTACAGACCTCCAAACTTCATGTGGCCTTCAGATTAGCTCCAGAACAGTGTACAGAGAGCTTCATGGAACGGGTTTCCATGGCCGAGCAGCTGCATCCAAGCCATACATCACCAAGTGCAATGCAAAGCGTCGGATGCAGTGGTGTAAAGCACGCCGCCACTGGACTCTAGAGCAGTGGAGACGCGTTCTCTGGAGGGACGAATCACGCTTCTCCATCTGGCAATCTGATGGACGAGTCTGGGTTTGGTGGTTGCCAGGAGAACGGTACTTGTCTGACTGCATTGTGCCAAGTGTAAAGTTTGGTGGAGGGGGGATTATGGTGTGGGGTTGTTTTTCAGGAGCTGGGCTTGGCCCCTTAGTTCCAGTGAAAGGAACTCTGAATGCTTCAGCATACCAAGACATTTTGGACAATTTCATGCTCCCAACTTTGTGGGAACAGTTTGGAGCTGTCCCCTTCCTCTTCCAACATGACTGTGCACCAGTGACCAAAGCAAGGTCCATAAAGACATGGATGACAGAGTCTGGTGTGGATGAACTTGACTGGCCTGCACAGAGTCCTGACCTCAACCCGATAGAACACCTTTGGGATGAATTAGAGCGGAGACTGAGAGCCAGGCCTTCTCGTCCAACATCAGTGTGTGACCTCACAAATGCGCTTCTGGAAGAATGGTCAAAAATTCCCATAAACACACTCCTAAACCTTGTGGACAGCCTTCCCAGAAGAGTTGAAGCTGTTATAGTTGCAAAGGGTGGACCGACGTCATATTGAACCCTATGGATTAGGAATGGGATGTCACTTAAGTTCATATGCGAGTCAAGGCAGGTGAGCGAATACTTTTGGCAATATAGTGTACCATGATGCTTTGGTTTCTCATGTCCAAGTTGCTCATGGTGTCTGAGCCAGGAAGCTAGCATGCACATTTCCACCACAGTGTTTGATGTGGTGAGCAGAAAGAACTTTCATAACTTCAGTTTGAAAGATCTGTCAACTGTCGCTATGGCGATGATCAGACGATCGGCGCCTGACAGGAAATGTGAAACATGGCATGTGAACATGTAGACAAATGCAAGTCAAGCAGTCGTGTAACACACACACACATGTACTGAGCAGTTAGAAGTTCAAAGCTAGTTTCTGTTTGTTAATCCATCCCACTCACGTGACTCACCACTCTGGAGTACAACAATCAGTCATAACACTCTAACAACTGAGAGGTGAAGTGAATAAGACCTGATGATCTCCTCATCATGGCACCTGTTAGTGGGTGGGATATATTAGGCAGCAAGTCAACATTTTGTCCTCAAAGTTGATGTGTTAGAAGCAGCAGAAATGGACAAGTGTAAGGATTTGAGAGAGTTTGACCAAAAGGGCCAAACTGTGATGGCCCAGTCTGTAGTGGTCAGTATCTATCAAAAATATGCTTTAAATCCTCTAAGTATCCTTTAAGTCCATGGAGGCTCCACCTTGCAACTTACAGGACTTAAATCTGCTGCTAACATCTTGGTGTCAGATACCACAGCACACCTTCAGGGATCTAGTGGAGTCCATACCTTGACAAGATCCATAAAAAGACATGGATGAGTGAGTTTGGTGTGGAGGAACTTGACTGGCCTGCACAGAGTCCTGACCTCAACCCCATAGAACACCTTTGGGATGAATTAGAGCGGAGACTGTGAGCCAGACCTTCTCATCCAACATCAGTGCCTGACCTCACAAATGCGCTTCTAGAGGAACGGTCAAAAACTCCCATAAACACACTCCTAAACCTTGTGGAAAGCCTTCCCAGAAGAGTTAAGGCTCTGGGTTGTTGACCAGAAGATCGGGGGTTCAAGCCCCAGCACCGCCAAGTTGCCACTGTTGGGCCCTTAAGCAAGGCCCTTAACCCTCTCTGCTCCAGCGGCGCTGTATCATATGGCTGACCCTGTGCTCTGACCCTAACCTCCAAGGATGGGATATGCGAAGAAAGAATTTCACTGTGCTGTAATGTATATGTGACAAATAAAGGCTATTTCTAGAGTTGAAGCTGTTATTGCTGCAAAGGGCGGGACAACTTCATATTACATTTATGTGCAGGTAAAGGCAGATGTCCCAAAACTTTTGGCAATGTAGTGTAGAAGGAAAATAGAAAACCTGCTAGAAAGAGCTTGTCTTAGTGCCAGAGAAATACAAATTGTACGCAATGGATAATGTCGTGGCATGGACACAGCTGGATTAAAAGCGAGGATGAGGTTTTGATGGAAAGCATTAAAAATCAAACCCATAAAAATTTGGGAAATGAGAATCAAAGGAAACGAGAGATAGCTACTCTTCCATCTCACGCTGTTAGCATGCCACCATTGTTCTTCGGTCTGAGAAATGACATTTCCCTTTAAGTGTATTTGAAGTGTTTTCTATGCAGCATGAAACCTGAGTGTGAGGGGAAACAAATTCAAATTTTTATTTGTCACATAAACAATTGTCCACAGTATGATACACAGTGAAATGCTTACACCACTGTCTGTGACCTTGGAAAGGAAATAAGGAGGTAAAATGCCAAAGGAAGAATAAAAAATATAAAATATAACATCTGCAATTTGTTACAGTAAAATAAAATATAAATAAAATAAAGTGTAAGTGAAATATATATAAAATAAAAAAATATTTAGAAATATATATAAAAAGGTAAGAAAGTAGATCTGTATAAATAAACTGTATAAAGTATGTGCAATGTGCAGACAGCAGCAGTACAGGGTGGTCATGGGAAAAAGTGAAGAAATTACTTAAAGGTGAGAGATTAGATCAACAAGCTACACATCAGACATGGAAAGCCAGAGAAAGCTGACCTCCTGACTCAACTGCTGCTTCCACATCACTTCAATATCATCAAGATCATCTGTGTTGAAGGATCTTCCATAGTTCTCCTGAGAAAACGTCTGGTTTGGTGTTAGAAATGTTGCTCTATGAGAAGTAAGGACTGTACTGCATGTCTAAATTGTCACGTCTAAATTTACAAAATTAATTTTTAGACATAAAAACATTCGTAGCTGGAAGATTTTCTCCAGGACATTAGTTTGGTGTCACTTTGCGCCAGACTCTGGAAGGGGGCGTGGCTTAAAGATAGAAAATAGAAAACAGTTTGAAATGATGTGGATGATCATACGGCTCCGGTTTAATTTGTTTAATGCTTTATTTTATTTTGCCTTTGTATTCCAGTTTATGTACGAATGGTGTTGGCATGGACTCCACTAGATCCCTGGAGGTGTGTAAGTTGCGAGGTGGAACCTCCATGGGATACTTACAGGACTTAAAGGATACTTTTGATAGATACTGACCACTGCAGACCGGGAACACCCCACAAGAGCTGCAGTTTTGGAGATGCTCTGATCCAGTGGTCTAGCCATCACAATTTGGCCCTTCATTAAACTCGCTCAAATCCTTACACTTGTCCATTTTTCCTGCTTCTAACACATCAACTTTGAGGACAAAATGTTGACTTGCTGCCTAATATATCCCACCCACTAACAGGGGCCATGATGAGGAGATACTCAGTCTTATTCACTTCACCTGGAACTGGTCATAAGGTTACACCTAATCGGTGTATAAAGGTCAGTGAGGACCACATTGTTGTTATTTAATGATAGAATTAAAGGACGTTCTTTTTGCCATGACCAGAGCTGTCCTAATGAGGACGCTTTTCATACTGTAAATACAGAGAAAAAAATCTCCTTTCTCAAACAAGTCTCTCCAGCCGTGTTCCTCGGGGGGATCAGTACTGCAGAGGAGTTGATTGAGTTACACTCAGGACATGGAAACAAAGCTCTTCCACTGATCTCCTGCCTGGATGTGGAACAGAGGTCCAGGGCTCGGGTTACTCCTCTGATCTGATATTCTTCGATCTGTCTTTACAGATAATACTGAGTGAAGCCTTCTGAACAAACGGTTTCATCATGAAGGAAGGGACCATCGACAATCCTGTTACTTAACCCGTGAGATCACTTGGTGTCTGAATCGAGACGTGAGAGATCTAAACACTTTTCCTCACAATAAAATCAAACCAGATTTAAGACTCTGGTCAGTTCTTAATGTTAGGTGTTTATATTAGGATGTAATTAAGGCTGTGTCCACACTAATAGGTTTTGTTTAAAAATGCATATTTTCTATTCGTTTTGGCGTTCTGTCCACACTTTAGTCAACAAAAACGTATGTTTTTAAAAACGATCTCCAAAGTGGACAAATTTTAAAACTCATTTTTTGCGGTGCAGTGTGGACTGTGAAAACGATGACGCATTTTTAGTCATGTGACCAATCCAGCTAATTTCCTCAACATATTTCCGCGACGTTTTAAAAGTGCCGGAAAGTAAATAAACACCAGGCTGAAATGATGCGGGTGTAAATGTCTTACATGCTTCTCGTGCGCAGTACAGGGATGTTAGCATTTTCAGACATTTCAGTGTGGATGACCAACTACTGGGAAACGATTAAAAAACGTTAACGTGGACTCAGAATGTTTTTAGACGAAAACGTTTTCAAATTTGTTTGGATTGACATACGGTATTTACTCAACACGGTTCCTGCTTTTCATCCATCACCATGGTAGGATGAAGAACCATCTACAACACTTCATTCATTATATTTTTTGATCACTAAATATCAGCCAGGGCTTTTCTGCATCTTTATCAGATTTCACCTCTGTCCAGTCTTCAGACTTTGGGACACCAAAAAATAAACACGCTTCTGGTTGTCCAAGATGGCTGCCCCTGCAGCTACACGGAGATGTTCTGTCTAACCCTCTTTTAATCAGGTCACAGCGTGGAACTGTGTTTATTTAAACCATTTACTGACACATGAACCATGAACCTTTACTATCATCTAAACCAGTCCCCTTGTGCGTCTTACTAACTCCAAGTGATACAAAACAGTTTTTTCCCTCGACCCTTCCGGTGCGTCGTGTGGCACCGAGCCGAAGCAATGATAACTTCATTCAGGAACCAGATACATGAAGAAACTGCTGTTTTGATCTTCGAGGAATTTATATTTGGCGTGAAACTGAAAGTAATGAGTAGAAGAAAAAAAAAAGAGAGAAGTTTGACCTTCTGAAACCTTGTGATGTTCCAGTGAGCATGTGCACGAAAAACTTTAATCAAACAATGGAAGTGCTAATATTTTACACAATAATTCAACACTGGGGAATTTATAAAAATATAGACCAACACACACACACACACACACACACAATGTCCTCTGTAGTATTATAAAGCAGTAGCTGACCAGGAGAAAACGGTCAGGTTGTAAAAGTGCTGGTGTTCATGAAAAGGAACATTGATTTCCGTGAAAGTGCCAGAAGTCGGTGTTATTTAAACCCACCATGTGAGAGAAACACTGAATGACTGTGTCAAAAAAAGAAGGCAGGGGATCCAGATTGAGCGATTTTACCCCCACTAGCTACTACTTTCTAGTTGTAGTGGTAGTAGAACTATCTTCAGCCGCTTGTTGGAAAGTCCAGACCCGTGTACATGGCACAAAAAAACAATGTGATAGCTGATAAATTCATAAAACATTCTATATTCCACTCAGACCTTCAGGATGAGGACACACTCTCACCAAAAACATGGACTTTAGCCTCATAGGAATTCCAATAAATTGAGGTTTACGCAACAGAAATGTCTTCACTGACGCTAACGTGACTAGCCAGCAGAAGAATCGTATGGGATTCCATCAGATTAGCATATCGCTCCTTCACGTAATAAATGGTTTCTATGGTAACGGCTGCCCGTTACAGGGTGACGTTTGATTTTAATGCGAGTCTCCAGTTTCAGCGCTTCTGGACAGGTACGTTTTCTGACACGTGACAAGATGTGTTTATTTTTTTTAAAATTCTTATTCTCAAGAGAGTGAAAAGGCGTGGGTTTGTTTATCGCGTCTAGAACGAAAAGCGAGACGATCCACCGTGTGAAACGTAACTATAAACGGATAAAAAGTCTTGTTCTTGAAACAGTGATGAACTGTAACGACGTGTAGAAGATGACGATGTCCAGGACCTTTCCAGGTGACGTCACAACAACCTTTATTAGCATATATTTACATAATTGGTGTTGTGATCATCTTCTAAAAATTAAACTTGGGAATTATTTTATTGAATAGGGGATGTAAAGCTTTAGCGTGTGTGTGTGTGTGCGTGTGTGTGCGCGTGTATACCTGTTTAGCTAGTCTCTGAAAGCGTCCATGTTTCCATGATCTGGCAACCATGCTGTACCTCCATTGCAACGACAGGGTGTTTTCTGAAACACACACACACACACACACACACACACACAGAGTAGCTGCGGCTAAACCGTTATCTTACAGTTTGTCTGAAAAGGGAGAGGAGAAGAAAAACATGGAGGTTGAAGAAGGAGGAATAAATACACCATCGCTCAAGCTATTTTTCTGAGCTTTCCGAGGACAGAGGACGGAGAGACCAGGTAAATCAACGCGTCACAAAAAAAGAAAGGAAAAAAAAAAGAAAAGATTGGAACCGTAAGGCTGCTCCGTGTCGAGGTATGTTCATTCTCTATCACGGGCTTGCTAATTTAGTTAGCGTGTATCGTGTCATTTCCTCAGCGTGTCAGCGCGTGAATTTAATACATTCACTGTTTAGGTCTTCTTCTCTTTTTAGCGTATTTTTTGGGGCCGAAATGGAAAATGGTGTTTGTTCTTTTGGGTTTTTTCCCCTCTCCTCCCGCTGTATCCGACCTGTTGTTGGCTGTAAACTAAACTAAACTAAACTGTGTAGCAACCAGCTGAGATTCCGTTCAACCAGTTGGACCTGGAGGTGGTCTCGAGCTGACTCTAGGCCCCACGCGCCCAACGGCTCTCACCATTCTGAGAGATTTAACCTGAAAAAAAAAATTGTTTTTAAAAATTAAACGAGTTGTCCGTTATTACCGTAATTACCGTTATTAGCGCCTTTAGCTAGCTAAGCTCTAACGGTCTTGTCAAGTTGTTTACGCTTCAGTTTCACTTCAAGGTATTTTCCTTAAACCTATTTTTCTTTAAATAAATAAATAAAATTTATTCCAGATATATTAAACTTGTTGTTTAACTAAAAAAATGTCTTAATGTTTCCCTTAAATTAACCACACTAACTAAATCCTGCAATCTGACCTTGCCACAATATTAATCAGACTCCATATGCAGTACAGCCAAAAGTTTGTGGACCTCTGACCATCACACTCGGACAGTACACGGCTCTCTTTCAACAAAGTTAGCAGTTCAGTTGTACAGAATGCTCTCTCTCTCTCTCTCTCTCTCTCTGTGGGGTGGGGTGGGGGGCTTGAATGGAATGGAATGGAAATGGAATCCAAACCCTGTTCCAGCATGACCATGAAGACATGGTGTGGAGGTGAAGGTTGGGGAAAGTGGACGATCTCCAGTGTCCTGCACTGAACCCTGAACCCTGACCCCGTGTCTGACACAACCCCAATGAACACCTGTGGAATGAACTGGAACTGGAGTCTCCTCAACATTAGGGTCTCACTAATGCTCCTGTAGATGAATGATCACTAATCCCTAAAGCCTTCAGAGAAGAGTGGAGCTGATTATAGGAGTAAAATTTGGACTAAATCTGGAACGAGATCTTTGATATACACACACACACACACACACACACACACACACATGACTGTCGTGGTCAGATGCCTACAAACTTTTTGGCTACATTCTGTATCCCTCCATTTCTTGTTTAATCAAGCTAACATTAGCGTTTGCCAAATAAACCACTGGTTTATGGATTATTCTAGTTAGTTAATGTATTTATTTGAACCTATGTTTAAGACAGTTGGATGATCCTGAAGTCCACGACTGGAGATTAGGTTTAAAAAAGTCTCGGCTTAGTCAGAAGATACAAGTATTATTTTTGCTCTAAGTTTGTCCGGTTATGGTTATAGCTTGTTTGTTGAATTTATGTGATTGTGCACTGCGATTTAATCTAGCGTTGTTACCAAAGCTTAAGTAGCTCTGATACCAAAATCACATGTTCTTGTGGGCCATTTAACCCAGTGAACGTTTTGGTTTAGGAAATATTTACCTCAGGTTAGCAGACGGAAAGTTCCTGTGTGTTGTATTGAGTACTTAAAATTGCTCATAGCACCAGCTAGGTGTTGTATCTAGTATTTTTACGCGCTGTTCCTAATATTTTATCCGTTCTCAGGTAACTTTTAACCTGTTAAGTAGGATATAGTCTTATTTTACAACAAAAATGTCATATAAAAGTAAAAAATCAGTCTAAAATTACTAATTAGTCTGAAATTGTCATCTGTGAATTATTACCTTTATTGACCCTTATTGAACACAGGAAGTGACATCACGGTTGCTGTGATGAATCAGCTTACAAAGCACTTTAGCATGCTTTTAGCAACTGACCGAACATTAGCTGTGTCAGTGTGAAGCTGGACATTTTTAAAGGATGTGATGTTGCGGTGTGTTTAAAGCAGCGTGTGGTCAAACGGGTCTGAAGGTTCTTGCAGGACCGGATCTGACCGCTCCGACTGTGACGGCTTTATGAGAAGAAAAAGATTTCTAAGGCAATTATGTTGAAAAATAACAAAAGAAATATCTTGCATACTGCAGCTTTAACTGCGTATCGCTTTCACCCTGTTCTTCTTCAGAAATCCAACAGTGGCCTTAGTTGTGTGTTTAGGATCATTGTGATGTTGGAAAAGTGCACGATGACCAAGGTCAGGGAGCGATGGTAGCATCTTCTCTTTCAGTATAGAGCAGTACATCTGTGAATTCAGCAGCTCCCCGACACCAGCAGCACTCATGCAGCCCCATATAAGGACACTGCCACCACCATGTTTCACTGTAGGCACCATGCATTCTTCTTTGTACTCTTCACCTTTGCGACTCCATACAGTTTTGAAGCCATCGGTTCCAAAAAGTATTGAGTCCCAGTAGTCTTCATGTTTTTCAGCATGGGCCCTCGCAAACTGTAGGTGGGCTTTTTTGTGCCTGGGCTTTAGGAGAGGCTTCTTTGGTGGACGGCACCATGCCATTCCTCTGCAGTGTATGCCGTATTGTGTCACAGGAGACACTCACCCCAGTTTGGCTTGCTACTTCTTTAGATAACTGCAGTGAACTCGCATGCCGATTTTCTTCAACCCTTCTCATCAGAAGATGCTCCTGTCGAGGTGTTAACCTCCGTGGACGACCTGGACGTCTCTGTGAGATGGTTGCAGTTCCATGTTTTTTAAATTTCTGTACCACTTTTGCTACAGTATTCTAACTGATAAGTAAAGCTTTGCTGACCTTCTTGTAGCCTTCACCTTTCTGGTGTAAAGAAATGATTTTCTTTCTCAGGTCTTGTGACATTTCTATTCCATGTGGTACCATTACTGACAGCAGGACACGGGGAGGGGTTTTCTTTAAGTAACACCCTTTTATAGTCCACTGTCTGCTGGACACCTGTGTGATGAATAATTATTAGACTCAAAATGTATAGATTAGAGAGTCTAAAATTTAGCTTTGCCCCAGAGACTTTCAGTGGGGTGTACTCATCACCCTAATTAGAGTAAAACTGAAAATTTTGCTATATTATTAACCTTACTTTCATTTTCTAAGTTAAACAGATTAAAGTTATATTAAACTTAGTCTTGTCAACATTCTGGAGATTGTTTTTGTGTTCATTGAGATACTGTTTAAAATGGTACTCGTTAACACTGAACACTATTAATGTAACAGTCTGGTCAGTAAGTGTGATGTAAGTGTGGTGTAGTACTTGCTGGACCACATACTTTCAACACAGGAAGGACTGGGTTCTTTTCACTCTGGGTGTTTTAGCATGTACTGGTGTTTGTGCAGCCACTTGGTATCACACACACCACACACCACACACACAGTCTGGCCATCTGTCTGTCTCTCTGCCGGTCTGTCTGTCTCTCTGCCGGTCTGTCTGTCTCTCTCTGGACATCTGTCTCTCTCTCTGGATGTCTGTCTCTCTCTCTGTCTGGCTGTCTCTCTGTCTGGCTGTCTCTCTCTTTCTCTGTCTGTCTGTGTCTCGCTCTGGCCGTCTGTCTGTCTGTCTCTCCCTCTCTGTCTGTCTGTCTGTCTCTCTGGCGGTCTGTCTGTCTTTTGGTCTCTCTTTCTCTCTCTCTCTCTCTCTCTCTCTCTCTCTGTTTCTCTGGTGGTCTCTCTAGCAGTCTGTCTGTCTCTCTAGCAGTCTCTCTGTCTGTCCATCCGTCTGTCCCGAGAGTCTCTGTAGCGCAGTATCTCGAGCTGAAAGTTTGCAGGATTTATGTAGCTTTATCTTTACAGCCAGCAGATGAACTGATTAGATTTTGGCACTGGTCCAAACGGGTCACAGCCAAAGGCCAAATATCTGATTCACAACCTGGACCGTTCTGTCTCCTCCACTTCCTGTTCTGCTTGTTTTTAATGGTGTAGTGGTTCACACACTTAACGGAAGCTCTTCCTGTCTACGCAACCGCCTTGTGTCCATCGGCTCTTTAGTCACTCCTTAGGGCGCAGATCAGGGTGTCGGCCATTTTAAGGGCTGTCTCCGTCCTTCACTTCTTCTGTAAAAAAAAAAAAAAAAAAAAAATTCCCAAAATACACCAGAGCAGCCAGGGAGCATCCGGACTCACACACTACACTGACGTCATATTTTCCGAACCGAAATCTCAGCCAGCCGTGGCTCTCGCTTCATTACTCTTTAACGGTTTTCCTCTAGGGTTTATTTTTATTTTTATTTTTTTTTCATTCCATGACAGAAAAGATTTTTGGATGTTTTGCTTTAAACAATATTAAAAACAACACAACTTCTGCATGAGAACGTTCTTCAGTTGATCAAGACGCTTGTAGGACACGCTCGAGTAAAGGAGGTTACGCATGTCTGAGTAACACGCTGAGTTCCACGTCACGTCGGGGTGTTTCAGCTCTCCTGGGGGTCTCGTGGTGTTTAGTGAAACCTCACGCTCTGCTCTTCTGATGTTCAGGCCGGTGGCATCTGTGTCGTCTTTGAAGGGCAGAAACCTCGGAACCGGTCTTTAATTGGGCGTCGGCTTTAACGCTAAGACGTCCGCAGTGAACTTTCTCTTTCTGGTTCGTCGTATCTTTTTTATTTTTATTTGTATTTGTATTACAGCTTTTCCTGTTCTGTTAAACACGGAGTGTGATGTAATTGACGTTCTGAAAACCGGCATGTCCCTCCTCGCTCGTCTCAGCGTGATCAGGCTCCTCCTATATGAGGTGCTTTCCCCATAAACCATCAAATTTAAAAATAAAACACTTTCTAAAGCACGCCCTCATTTTTGTTTTGATCATATTACAGTCCTCGCACACACTGGCATGTACTGAGGGGCATTCGGCATGTAAAGAGTGACAGCCTCAGATTCGGGTTATTTTAGTGCTGAAGCGGTGAGAAAGTTCAGAGCCGCTGCTTTGCCATCGTGGTTCAGTGCATTAGCCTTTCTCAGGGTAAAGAGTTTGTTAGAGAATCTCTGCAGAAAGACTGAGCGAGGTCAGAGAGAGAGAGAGAGACATCTAGAGAGAAAGAGAGAGAGATACATCTAAAGAGAGAGAGATACATATAGAGAGAAAGAGATGTATCTAAAGAGAGTGAGAGAGAGAAAGACATCTAGAGAGTGAGATATCTAGAGAGAGAGAGAGAGAGAGAGATGCATCTAAAGAGAGAGAGACATCTAGCGAGAAAGAGAGAGAGATACATATAGAGAGAAAGAGAGAGATGCATCTAAAGAGAGAGAGGTGCATATAAAGAAAAAGAGAGAGAGAGACATCTAGAGAGAAAGAGAGAGATCTAGAGAGAGAGAGAGAGAAAGTCATCTAGAGAGAGTGAGAGAGAGAAAGACATCTAGAGAGTGAGATATCTAGAGAGAAAGAGAGAGAGAGAGAGAGAGATGCATCTAAAGAGAGAGAGACATCTAGCGAGAAAGAGAGAGAGAGACATATAGAGAGAAAGAGAGAGATGCATCTAAAGAGAGAGAGACATCTAGCGAGAAAGAGAGAGATGCATCTAAAGAGAGAGAGAGAGATCTAGAGAGAGAGAGAGAGAGTCATCTAGAGAGAGTGAGAGAGAGAAAGACATCTAGAGAGTGAGATATCTAGAGAGAAAGAGAGAGAGAGAGAGAGAGAGAGAAACATCTAAAGAGAGAGAGACATCTAGAGAGAGAGAGAGACACATCTAGAGAGAAAGAGAGAGATGCATATAGAGAAAAAGAGAGAGAGGTGCATATAGAGAAAAAGAGAGAGAGAGACATCTAGAGAGAAAGAGAGAGATCTGGAGAGAGAGAGTGAGAGAGAGAAAGACATCTAGCGAGAAAGAGAGAGATGCATCTAAAGAGAGAGAGACATCTAGCGAGAGAGAGAGAGATGCATCTAAAGAGAGAGAGACATCTAGCGAGAAAGAGAGAGATGCATCTAAAGAGAGAGAGACATCTAGCGAGAAAGAGAGAGATGCATCTAAAGAGAGAGAGACATCTAGCGAGAAAGAGAGAGATGCATCTAAAGAGAGAGAGACATCTAGCGAGAAAGAGAGAGATGCATCTAAAGAGAGAGAGACATCTAGCGAGAAAGAGAGAGATGCATCTAAAGAGAGAGAGACATCTAGCGAGAAAGAGAGAGATGCATCTAAAGAGAGAGAGACATCTAGCGAGAAAGAGAGAGATGCATCTAAAGAGAGAGAGACATCTAGCGAGAAAGAGAGAGATGCATCTAAAGAGAGAGAGACATCTAGCGAGAAAGAGAGAGATGCATCTAAAGAGAGAGAGACATCTAGCGAGAAAGAGAGAGATGCATCTAAAGAGAGAGAGACATCTAGCGAGAAAGAGAGAGATGCATCTAAAGAGAGAGAGACATCTAGCGAGAAAGAGAGAGATGCATCTAAAGAGAGAGAGACATCTAGCGAGAAAGAGAGAGATGCATCTAAAGAGAGAGAGACATCTAGCGAGAAAGAGAGAGATGCATCTAAAGAGAGAGAGACATCTAGCGAGAAAGAGAGAGCTGCATCTAAAGAGAGAGAGACATCTAGCGAGAAAGAGAGAGCTGCATCTAAAGAGAGAGAGACATCTAGCGAGAAAGAGAGAGATGCATCTAAAGAGAGAGATGCATCTAAAGAGAGAGAGAGAGATGCATCTAAAGAGAGAGAGACATCTAGAGAGAGAGAGAGAGATGCATCTAAAGAGAGAGAGACATCTAGAGAGAGAGAGAGACATCTAGAGAGAGAGAGAGAGAGAGATGCATCTAAAGAGAGAGAGACATCTAGCGAGAAAGAGAGAGAGATGCATCTAAAGAGAGATGCATACAGAGAAAAAGAGAGAGAGAGAGAAACATCTAGAGAGAGAGAGAGAGACATCTAGAGAGAAAGAGAGAGCTGCATCTAAAGAGAGAGAGACATCTAGCGAGAAAGAGAGAGATGCATCTAAAGAGAGAGATGCATCTAAAGAGAGAGAGACATCTAGCGAGAAAGAGAGAGATGCATCTAAAGAGAGAGAGACATCTAGCGAGAAAGAGAGAGATGCATCTAAAGAGAGAGAGACATCTAGCGAGAAAGAGAGAGATGCATCTAAAGAGAGAGAGACATCTAGCGAGAAAGAGAGAGATGCATCTAAAGAGAGAGAGACATCTAGCGAGAAAGAGAGAGATGCATCTAAAGAGAGAGAGACATCTAAAGAGAGATGCATACAGAGAAAAAGAGAGAGAGAGAAACATCTAAAGAGAGAGAGACATCTAGAGAGAGAGAGAGAGATGCATCTAAAGAGAGAGAGACATCTAGCGAGAGAGAGAGAGATGCATCTAAAGAGAGAGAGACATCTAGCGAGAGAGAGAGAGATGCATCTAAAGAGAGAGAGACATCTAGCGAGAGAGAGAGAGATGCATCTAAAGAGAGAGAGACATCTAGCGAGAAAGAGAGAGATGCATCTAAAGAGAGAGAGACATCTAGCGAGAAAGAGAGAGATGCATCTAAAGAGAGAGAGACATAGAGAGATGCATCTAAAGAGAGAGAGACATCTAGCGAGAAAGAGAGAGATGCATCTAAAGAGAGAGAGACATCTAGCGAGAAAGAGAGAGATGCATCTAAAGAGAGAGAGACATCTAGCGAGAAAGAGAGAGATGCATCTAAAGAGAGAGAGACATCTAGCGAGAAAGAGAGAGATGCATCTAAAGAGAGAGAGACATCTAGCGAGAAAGAGAGAGATGCATCTAAAGAGAGAGAGACATCTAAAGAGAGAGAGACATCTAGCGAGAAAGAGAGAGATGCATCTAAAGAGAGAGAGACATCTAGCGAGAAAGAGAGAGAGATGCATCTAAAGAGAGAGAGACATCTAGAGAGAGACATCTAGAGAGAGAGACATCTAGAGAGAGAGACATCTAGAGAGAGAGAGAAGCTTTGCCATCGTGGTTCAGTGCATTAGCCTTTCTCAGGGTAAAGAGTTTGTTAGAGAATCTCTGCAGAAAAACTGAGCGAGGTCAGAGAGAGAGAGAGAGAGACATCTAGAGAGAAAGAGAGAGAGATACATCTAAAGAGAGAGAGATACATCTAGAGAGAGAGAGAGAGAGAGAGACATCTAGAGAGTGAGAGATCTAGAGAGAAAGAGAGAGAGAGATGCATCTAAAGAAAGAGAGAGAGAGACATCTAGAGAGTGAGAGATCTAGAGAGAAAGAGAGAGAGATGCATCTAAAGAACGAGAGAGAGAGACATCTAGAGAGAGAGAGAGAGAGAAAGACATCTAGAGAGTGAGAGAGAGATGCATCTAAAGAGAGATGCATCTAAAGAGAGTGAGAGAGAGATGCATCTAAAGAGAGAGAGAGAGAGAGAGAGAGAGAGAGAAAGACATCTAGAGAGAGAGAGAGAAAGACATCTAGAGAGAGTGAGAGAGAGAGAGAAAGACATCTAGAGAGAGAGAGAGAGAGAAAGACATCTAGAGAGAGTGAGAGAGAGAAAGACATCTAGAGAGAGTGAGAGAGAGAAAGACATCTAGAGAGAGTGAGAGAGAGATGCATCTAAAGAGAGATGCATCTAGAGAGAGAGAGAGAGAGAGAGAGAGAGAGTGAGAGAGACATCTAGAGAGAGTGAGAGAGAGATGCATCTAAAGAGAGAGAGACATCTTGAGGGAGATACATTTAGAGAGAGAGAGACATCTAAAGAGAGCGAGTCGTTAGTGAATCTCTGCAGAAGTCCAGAGCGAGGTCAGGAAGTGAGTTGACCATTTCTCTGTCACGTGTCTGACTCTTTTACTCGCTCTGACTCTCAGCCTCGTTTACATTTAGTGCATTTGGCAGAACTTCTCATCCAGAGTGATGTACACAAGTGCTTTCAAGCCTCTGTTAATGGCTACTTCAGTGCTGGTCATGACACGGATTAAAGAAACCATCAGCCGGAAAACTGTTGGGAGGAAATATAGCTTTATTTAAATATATATATAAACAAACAGGAAAAATAAGCTTGAATTTAAGTATTTCAGGTCGTTTGAAGGCAGTCAGTGACTCGCATGTCTATAGAACGGTCATTCCATTGCCTCGGAGAAGAGTCTTGATGACCTTGTACCCTGAGAGATGGTGGAAGGGTGCTAGAACTGGTCACCTAGATGACACCATACAGTTCTTCCTCTGCAGATAATCCAAAATGCAGCTTGTTCTGCCTCAGGTTCTCCTACACCACCCCACTGCTGCTCCTCCACTGGCTTCCTGATTCAAAAACTAGAAGAAGAAGAAGAAGTGAGGGCACAAAGTCTACAGCGCCCCCTTGAGCAGGGGAGGGTTAAGGGCCTTGCTTAACTACCCAGCAGTGGCGCTTGATGGTGCAGGGGTTTGAACCCTGATCCTCTGATCCTCAACCCAGAGCCTTAACCACTGGAACCCGCACTGCCCCAGCTCCTTCTGACCTCAAACCTCTTAGTACTCCACGCTCCTTCAGATCTACCTGCACTGTTCACCTGCTCCACTCTCTCTCAGGGTAAGAGGTAGACTCTAGACTCTTCTGTGTCCTGGCACCGAGGCGGTGGAATGAACTTCCTCCAGATATCTGATCAGCCGAGTCATGCTGGTGGTAGACGCAATTTTGAGATACATAACAAACAACTTTACGCTGTAGAAGTGATTGTCAAGCTGTTGGAAACGGTAAGGTATTCGAACCAGTACGAGTGCATTGGCGTTAATGTAAAGCTGTGATGTGCAGCCGCACTACTGTCCACACTGCTGAGACCACGCCTTCTCTCCTGACCAATCACAAGCCGAGAAACGGAACATGGAGCTGAGGGTCAGATGGTGGAGTGTAGAGGGTTAGGGTTTATCAGTCTGTGTGTGTGTGTTTGAAATAATTGCTGTTTCAGGCCTCCCACACCTCGCTAATTGTTAACACAATCACCTGGTGAACATTTAGCCCCAGGAGAAGAAAAAAACAGACTCTGGAGCACACATTCAGCCGAGAGACCAAACACTGCTGGGCTGAGGGGGTGGGGGTGGGGTTGAGATCTAAAGAGAGAGATAGAATGTGAGATCTGTAGAGAGAGAGGTAGAGGTATAGTTAGTATAGAAGAGTGTAATGGTTGGATGTGAGAGAGAACTCTTCCTGTGCAGCTGAACAAATAAAAATGTAATAAATAGAAGAAAGCTCTGTGGTTTGATTAGAGAATGAGGAAGGATCCAGTGAGCACATCTGTACAAGCCCGAGCTGCAAGACGGAAAAGTCTGTGTGTGAAATCCTTCCTGCAGGTTTATTTTGTAAGATTTACGGGCATTAAGAAAAAAAAACAAGTACGAGACAGAAACGAATCCTTCAGAGTCGTAAAACTGCGGACCAAATTCTATAGATGTTCTAACGGGATTAGTGATCCAGGCTAAATTGTTATAATGTGCATGAGATTTTTTCCCGCCTATTTATTTATTTATTTAGTTAGTTAGTTAGTTACTTACTTACTTACTTACTTACTTACTTAGTTGTTTAAATGACACACTGATCGATTCTCGTTCCAGGAACTCTTGAGTAATCAATAAAGGCTAAAGAGCTACACGTGTGAATGCAGACAAATTTTGAGCATGGAAAAAATGTTTATCAAAAAGACACAGCTGCAGTTTGGGCTAAAATAGATAAGGCCATGTGAGGAGGAAGATTGGATGGAGCAATAACACCGCCCACTGAGTCTTAATCTATTCCTGAGATGAAGAAATAGCTGAGTTAATGACCAGAATGTGAACACACACACACACACACACACACACACACACAGAACTGAAAGCATAACATTAAAGTCATCTGATGGATATGGAATCCTCCAGGTGTGAAGTTATGCATTGTGTGAAGTTTGGAATTTGTAATATGTTGATGTTCAGCTATATGTCTGTATTTTGGAGAAGGGTGGTGTTTTTATTTGGCCAACCGTGAAAGTTTCTACAGAACAGATGCATCGATAGCGAAGCTTGTTTCAAAGAAAATAAGTAATAAGGTGAGATGTTACGCCATACCGTGTGAGAAGTGGCGACATGAGAAGCTGGCGATCTGGTAGACGTGTGAGATCAGGAGCTGACCGGTGGAGTATCGGGTTTAACGTGAGCCGAAAAACACTTTGGGTCGGATTTATTCAAGTAAAAAAATAAATAAATCGCTGTGTCTCTAGTCGATGGTTTGGGGAAAAAAATATGGGTCAGATTAAAATGTGCCTCTTCCAGATTCCTGTCCAGAAACGTACATTTCACTTTACGCATAAAAAAAAAAAACACGTGGCAGATGCCCTGACCCAGAGCTGAGTATCCGGTTCAGTTGGTCAGAGGGAATATATTATCCATCTGTTCCGAGGAAAAACAGCAGCAGAGTGAGCGGTCAAGTCCTTTAGGAGGAGGACAGTCTTTAGATGTCAGTGTTTGAAGGTGGAAGTTCATTCACCGTCCAGTAGAGGAGTGCAGGAGGAGCGGTAAAGGAGGAGAAGTGCAGGAGGATCTGAGGAAGTGTGAAGAAGTGCACGAGAAGAAGTGCAGGAGGATCTGAGGAAATGTGGAGCAGTGCAGGAGAAGAATTGCAGGAGGATCTGAGGAAGTGTGGAGGAGTGCAGGAGAAGAATTGCAGGAGGATCTGAGGAAGTGTGGAGGAGTGCAGGAGAAGAATTGCAGGAGGATCTGAGGAAGTGTGGAGGAGTGCAGGAGAAGAATTGCAGGAGGATCTGAGGAAGTGTGGAGGAGTGCAGGAGAAGAATTGCAGGAGGATCTGAGGAAGTGTGGAGGAGTGCAGGAGAGGAAGTGCAGGACGATCTGAGGAAGTGTGGAGCAGAGCAAGAGAGGAAGTGTGGAGCAGTATGAGCTTTGAGGTAAGAGCTTCCTGGTCTGCTTGAGGCTTTGTAGTTGGTGATGTAGAGCTACAGGAAGCCAGTAGAGGAAGTGTGGAAGGAATAGGTGGGGTGGTGTGGGAGAACATCTGAAGATGGAAAACCTCCTGGATGGATGGAGGGAGCTCAGGTTGAGCTGCAAAATCCTCAACAAGAAACCGAGTGAGCTCCTGACAGATCCGTGGGCTCCTGAGAGACATGAGGAGAGAAATGGACGTATCCTTCAGACGTTGTAAAAGAGAATACATCATATACATATACAATATTGGGAGATCAGACTCACATGGGGATGAGTCACCTGCTCTTCAGGTTCGCCGGGAGAAAGTTGGAGCTGATGAGATCTAAAAGTCAAAATTCTTCTTCTTATTGATTATATCTAAATGTCTAAATTATTATTATTATTATTATTATTATTATTATTATTGTTATTATTATTATAACCAAAAGTCTCAATTATTAAATAATTTATATAAGTAAAAAAATATAAATAATTTTTAAAATTATATCTAAATGTCTGAATTATTTTTATTATTATTATTATAATTCTGTGTAAAAGTCTGAATTGTGTGTTAGTTTCAGGGTCATCACAGGGATGTGGTTGCACAATGACACTTTTGGACTGTTTACACTGGTTCCAAATGTCCAGTTTGTTCAGCTTTGTTTGGCCGCACTGTACTTTGCGCAGGTCATAAAGTCCCTCACCTTCATCCTCGTGCTCCTCTTCAGACTGCTGTGGAGATTGGATCCATGTTGTCATGTTGTGTGTTCATGGTGTGCTCAGGTGTGTGTGTGTGTGTGTGTGTGTGTGTGTGTGCGTACATGCTTATTTACATTTAGCTTTCGCTGTTTGGTTTCCTCAACCTGCATCGACTTCCTGGAAACGTTTCATCACTCCGTCAGCACCGACTGCAACACGCTGCTGTCAAGTCAGGATGTGTGTTAAAGCGGCGATAAACAACCTGTCTGTCACCCATCTCTCTCTATTCTCTCTCTCTCTCTCTGTATTCTCTCTCTCTCTCTCTCTCTCTGTATTCTCTCTCTCACTTTCTCTCTGTCTCTCTCTGTTCTCTCTCTCTCTGTTTTCTCTCTCACTCTCTGTTCTCTCTCTCTCTGTTCTCTCTCTCTCTCTCTCTCTCTCTCTCTCTGTTCTCTCTCTCTCTCTCTCTCTCTCTCTCTCTCTGTTCTCTCTCTCTCTGTTCTCTCTCTCTCTCTCTCTGTTCTCTCTCTCTCTCTGTTCTCTCTCTCTCTCTCTCTGTTCTCTCTCTCTCACTCTGTTTTCTCTCTCTCTCTCTGTTCTCTCTCTCTCTGTTCTCTCTCTCTCTCTCTCTCTCTCTCTCTCTCTCTCTCTCTCTCTGTTCTCTCTCTCTCTCTGTTCTCTCTCTCTGTTCTCTCTCTCTCTCTCTCTCTCTCTCTCTCTCTCTCTCTCTCTCTCTCTCTGTTCTCTCTCTCTCTCTCTCTCTCTCTCTCTCTCTCTCTCTCTCTCTCTGTTCTCTCTCTCTCTCTCTCTCTCTCTCTCTCTCTCTGTTCTCTCTCTCTCTCTCTCTCTCTCTCTCTCTCTCTCTCTCTCTCTCTCTGTTCTCTCTCTCTTTCTCTCTATTCTCTCTCTTTATTCTGGAGACTTCTTCCATACAGGGTGAAGGTGTAATAGTCCTTTATTTGTTTGTTTGTTTGTATATTTTTATTTAATTACCTGCATAAACCTAATAGATATGTAAACATGATTAAAATAACCAGCGTGACCTAACTGATTAAATGAAGCAGTCATTCATTTAGTCGCTGAAAAAGCCTGTTTGGAAAACAGAATTCCGGTCAGGAATACTGAGCCGTGTCTGGATGCACTGCCCATCAGGCCTTTGATGATCCTGTGGGCGGAGCTTTGTGAACATGGGCGGGAATTATTCAAATGCCCTGCCCATCTGATACAGCTGTTTATGTGAATAAAACCAAAATTTTACTTCCTTATGAATGAGCGGTTGCCATAGAAACTGTAATGTAACCTCTGACCAATCAGAGACCATGTGTGTACTCAGGGTGTGTGTGTGTGTGTGAGTGAATGTGTATTCAGAGTGTGTGTGTGAGTGAATGTGTATTCAGAGTGTGTGTGTGTGTGTGTGTGAGTGAATGTGTATTCAGAGTGTGTGTGTGTGTGTGTGTGTGAATGTGTATTCAGAGTGTGTGTGTGTGTGAGTGAGTGAATGTGTATTCAGAGTGTGTGTGTGTGTGTGAGTGAATGTGTATTCAGAGTGTGTGTGTGTGTGTGTGTGTGTGAGTGAATGTGTATTCAGAGTGTGTGTGTGTGTGTGTGTGAGTGAATGTGTATTCAGAGTGTGTGTGTGTGTGTGTGAGTGAATGTGTATTCAGAGTGTGTGTGTGTGTGTGTGTGAGTGAATGTGTATTCAGAGTGTGTGTGTGTGTGTGAGTGAATGTGTATTCAGAGTGTGTGTGTGTGTGAGTGAGTGAATGTGTATTCAGAGTGTGTGTGTGTGTGTGTGTGTGTGTGTGAGTGAATGTGTATTCAGAGTGTGTGTGTGTGTGTGTGAGTGAATGTGTATTCAGAGTGTGTGTGTGTGTGAGTGAGTGAATGTGTATTCAGAGTGTGTGTGTGTGTGTGTGTGAGTGAATGTGTATTCAGAGTGTGTGTGTGTGAGTGTGAGTGAATGTGTATTCAGAGTGTGTGTGTGTGTGTGAGTGAATGTGTATTCAGAGTGTGTGTGTGTGAGTGTGTGAGTGAATGTGTATTCAGAGTGTGTGTGTGAGTGAATGTGTATTCAGAGTGTGTGTGTGTGTGTGTGTGAGTGAATGTGTATTCAGAGTGTGTGTGTGTGTGTGTGTGTGAGTGAATGTGTATTCAGAGTGTGTGTGTGTGTGAGTGAATGTGTATTCAGAGTGTGTGTGTGTGTGAGTGAATGTGTATTCAGAGTGTGTGTGTGAGTGAATGTGTATTCAGAGAGTGAGTGTGAGTGAATGTGTATTCAGAGTGTGTGTGTGTGTGTGTGAGTGAATGTGTATTCAGAGTGTGTGTGTGAGTGTGAGTGAATGTGTATTCAGAGTGTGTGAGTGTGAGTGAATGTGTATTCAGAGTGTGTGAGTGTGAGTGAATGTGTATTCAGAGTGTGTTTGTGAGTGTGTATTCAGAATGTGTGTGTGAGTGTGTGTGAGTGAATGTGTATTCAGAGTGTGTGTGTGTGCGTGTGTGTGTGTGTGTGAGTGAATGTGTATTCAGTGTGTGTGTGTGTGTATTCAGAGTGTGTGTGTGTGTGTGTGAATGTGTATTCAGAGTGTGTGTGTGTGTGTGTGAGTGAGTGTGAGTGAATGTGTATTCAGAGTGTGTGTGTGTGTGAGTGAGTGTGAGTGAATGTGTATTCAGAGTGTGTGAGAGTGAGTGTGAGTGAATGTGTATTCAGAGTGTGTGTGTGTGTGTGAGTGAGTGTGAGTGAATGTGTATTCAGAGTGTGTGTGTGTGTGTGTGTGTGTGAGAGTGAGTGTGAGTGAATGTGTATTCAGAGTGTGTGTGTGTGTGTGAGAGTGAGTGTGAGTGAATGTGTATTCAGAGTGTGTGTGTGTGTGAGTGAATGTGTATTCAGAGTGTGTGTGTGAGTGAATGTGTATTCAGAGTGTGTGTGTGAGTGAATGTGTATTCAGAGTGTGTGTGTGTGTATGAGTGAATGTGTATTCAGTGTGTGTGTGTGTGTGAGTGAATGTGTATTCAGAGTGTGAGTGTGTGTGTGTGAGTGAATGTATTCAGAGGTGTGTGTGTGTGGAGTGAATGTGTATTCAGAATGTGTGTAAAGCGTGTGTGTGTGTGAGTGAATGTGTATTCAGAGTGTGTGAGTGAATGTGTATTCAGTGTGTGTGTGTGTGAGTGAATGTGTATTCAGAGAGTGTGTGTGTGTGAGTGAGTGAATGTGTATTCAGAGTGTGTGTGTGTGTGTGTGTGTGTGTGTGTGTGTGTGAGTGAGTGTGAGTGAATGTGTATTCAGAGTGTGTGTGTGTGTGTGAGTGAATGTGTATTCAGAGTGTGTGTGTGTGTGAGTGAATGTGTATTCAGAGTGTGTGTGTGTGTGTGAGTGAATGTGTATTCAGAGAGTGTGTGTGTGTGTGTGTGAGTGAGTGTGAGTGAATGTGTATTCAGAGTGTGTGTGTGTGTGTGTGAGTGAGTGTGAGTGAATGTGTATTCAGAGTGTGTGTGTGTGTGTGTGTGTGAGAGTGAGTGTGAGTGAATGTGTATTCAGAGTGTGTGTGTGTGTGTGTGTGTGAGAGTGAGTGTGAGTGAATGTGTATTCAGAGTGTGTGTGTGTGTGTGTGTGTGAGGAGGAGTGTGAGGAATGTGTATTCAGAGTGTGTGTGAGTGTGAGAGTGAATGTGTATTCAGAGTGTGTGTGTGTGTGTGTGAATGTGTATTCAGAGTGTGTGTGTGTGTGTGTGAATGTGTATTCAGAGTGTGTGTGTGTGTGTGAGTGAATGTGTATTCAGAGTGTGTGTGTGTGTGAGTGAATGTGTATTCAGAGTGTGTGTGTGTGTGTGTGAGTGAATGTGTATTCAGAGTGTGTGTGTGTGAGTGAATGTGTATTCAGAGTGTGTGTGTGTGTGTGAGTGAATGTGTATTCAGAGTGTGTGTGTGTGAGTGAATGTGTATTCAGAGTGTGTGTGTGAGTGAATGTGTATTCAGTGTGTGTGTGTGTGTGTATTCAGAGTGTGTGTGTGTGTGTGTGTGAATGTGTATTCAGAGTGTGTGTGTGTGTGTGTGAGTGAGTGTGAGTGAATGTGTATTCAGTGTGTGTGTGAGTGAATGTGTATTCAGAGTGTGTGAGTGTGTGAATGTGTATTCAGAATGTGTGAGTGAATGTGTATTCAGTGTGTGTGTGAGTGAATGTGTATTCAGAGTGTGTGAGTGAATGTGTATTCAGAGTGTGTGTGAGTGAATGTGTATTCAGAGTGTGTGAGTGAATGTGTATTCAGTGTGTGTGTGTGTGTATTCAGAGTGTGTGTGTGTGTGTGTGAGTGAATGTGTATTCAGAGTGTGTGTGTGAGTGAATGTGTATTCAGAGTGTGTGTGTGTGTGAGTGAATGTGTATTCAGAGTGTGTGTGTGTGTGTGAGTGAATGTGTATTCAGAGTGTGTGTGTGTGTGTGAGTGAATGTGTATTCAGAGTGTGTGTGTGTGTGTGAGTGAATGTGTATTCAGAGTGTGTGTGTGTGTGTGAGTGAATGTGTATTCAGAGTGTGTGTGTGTGAGTGAATGTGTATTCAGAGTGTGTGTGTGTGAGTGTGTGAGTGAATGTGTATTCAGAGTGTGCGAGTGTGAGTGAATGTGTATTCAGAGTGTGTGTGTGAGTGAATGTGTATTCAGAGTGTGTGTGTGTGTGAGTGAATGTGTATTCAGAGTGTGTGTGTGTGTGTGTGAGTGAATGTGTATTCAGAGTGTGTGTGTGTGTGTGTGTGTGAGTGAATGTGTATTCAGAGTGTGTGTGTGAGTGAATGTGTATTCAGAGTGTGTGTGTGTGTGAGTGAATGTGTATTCAGAGTGTGTGTGTGAGTGAATGTGTATTCAGAGTGTGTGTGTGTGAGTGAATGTGTATTCAGAGTGTGTGTGTGTGTGAGTGAATGTGTATTCAGAGTGTGTGTGTGAGTGAATGTGTATTCAGAGAGTGAGTGTGAGTGAATGTGTATTCAGAGTGTGTGAGTGTGAGTGAATGTGTATTCAGAGTGTGTGTGTGTGTGTGAGTGAATGTGTATTCAGAGTGTGTGAGTGTGAGTGAATGTGTATTCAGAGTGTGTGAGTGTGAGTGAATGTGTATTCAGAGTGTGTTTGTGAGTGTGTGTGAGTGAATGTGTATTCAGAGTGTGTGTGTGTGCGTGTGTGTGTGTGTGTGAGTGAATGTGTATTCAGTGTGTGTGTGTGTGTGTATTCAGAGTGTGTGTGTGTGTGTGTGTGTGTGTGAATGT